>NC_081546.1:855747-1112287 GCF_901000735.1 Corylus avellana
AAGATAAAGCAGGAGAGAGAAACACTAAAAAGTAAAATGGCTCCCTTAAAAAGTGCTGCTACATTTAACTTTTTTTTTAGCTCTTCTAATCAAATATCTATTTTACATATATTTTTGGCTCATCCAATGTGAGAGGTTTTTTGAACATTTGAAGAGCTATTCTAGATAAAAGTAACATTTGGCTCTTCCATTGGGAATGCTCTAAGGCTTGTGATCGAAATCTTTCTCATTATGTAGCCATCAAGATGCGATGTGACCAGTGTCCCCGGCCCCCCCCCCCCAACCCAACATGACCCAATTGGCAAACAAATATCTAGGAACTGCTAAATGAATTTAAGGCCACAAGATTCGAAGAGCGTCGGTTCATGGCTATATAAGTAGGAAGCAGCAACAGAGCAAAACCCTCTTAAATTTTATCCCAAGTCTCTCAATGGCTTCCTCCATAGTCTCGTCCGCGGCTGTTGCCTCCGTGAACCGTACCAGCTCTCCGGCTCAAGCTGCCATGGTTGCACCATTCACTGGGCTCAAGTCAGCCTGGACCATCCCCATGACCCGCAAGGTCAACAATGACATTACCACCCTAGCCAGCAACGGTGGAAGAGTTCAGTGCATGCAGGTACTTTTAAGGCTTTCAAAGAAAACAACAAGAAAGAAAACAAAAAAAAAAAAACTTTATTATGTTTTTATATATATGAGTAGTTTTGACTTGTGATTTGCTGAAATACGTTTCCAAAAATTGTATTTGAGTGCAGGTATGGCCTCCAGTTGGAAGGAAGAAGTTTGAGACTCTCTCTTACCTACCTGAGCGCTCTCCCGAACAATTGGCCAAGGAAATCGATTACCTTATTCGCAATAAATGGGTTCCCAGCTTGGAGTTCGAATTGGAGGTAATGCTAAAACCCACTGCTTTGTTATTGGCTTATTGCTGGTATAAATGATTTGTTTCTTTGGTGTGCAGCTAACGACCCACAAAAGACACGAAAAAGAGAAAGAAAGTGTTGAACCACTGGCTTGAGCAAAATTAATTATTTATAATTATTACTTTATCAATCCTTTCAATTATATACTACATTTTTTATTTCACAACTACTTGTTAAAGACGATAAAAGTTATCGTGACCGACAATTTATAATATAGTTAAAGACCGTAAAAGTTATCGACCGACAATTTATAATATACTAGCCAACATGAAACCAAACAAGTTATAACATAATTGGATTTGTGATTAAGAACTCACTCAAATGTTATTGATTTGTGATCAATAACAAGTTATAACATAATTTATTTGAGATTGCGTTGTATAACTTAAAAAAATATTATATATATATATATATATATATATATTTTTTATTTTATTGTAGAAATGATCAAAGCCCACTTTTGGTTACTCCAAACTCATTCCCAAACAATGCTTTTGTGTAGCACCCTTTCGTTTTCCGTGAGCACAACAAATCGCCTGGGTACTACGATGGGCGGTACTGGGTGATGTGGAAGCTCCCTATGTTTGGGTGCAACGACGCGTCCCAGGTGTTGAAAGAGCTTAATGAGTGCAAGACGGCTTACCCCAACGCATTCATCCGCATCATAGGATTTGACAACTCCCGCCAGGTGCAGTGCGTCAGTTTCATTGCCTACAAGCCTCCTGGCTTCTAAGCCAACCCCTTTTTTCCTGCGTGTGCAGGCTATGGTTTCCGCACAACTAGCTACTTGTTTTTATCTTTCATTTCTGAAAACTTTTTTTTTCTTCTTTTTTTGAATTCTGTTTTTTTGTCGGATCTCCAACTGAACAAATATGAGTGTATGTAATAACATTCTTGATGTTTTTGTTGGTATCAATACAAAGACTAAGTTTTTCATTTCTTTTTCTCTTTCTCCATCTACTACAAGAGACAAAACAAAGGTATTATATATGGTTGGATGGAGCTCATCCGTGGTTGTGTTGTGTCTGTTGTTCCAAAAACATTCACCAACTAAGCGATGTTCTATCCCATCTTGCAGAAAATAATGATTATTCTTCTACTTAAGGTTGCCGTGGCCTGTTAATTGTTGCATCTAACGGCAGCCGATGCTGATGCTAGTAAATGACATGATACCATATACATTGTCATCTCTATTTTATTTTAAATGAAGAGGATTCGATCTATTCCGTTGGAATGACAAATAATTAATCCCACCTTAATGAGTTCTTAATATGACAATAGTTATAATGGATAGAAATTTTTATTAATTTTGTTGTATAAATTCTTCCAAATATAAAAGAGTCTTTATAGAGCTCACCGCTCTGAGCAGGTTTCGGACAACTCACTTCTTATTTGGACGAATAGGATCATCTATAATCTAAAATGGACTGGAGATAATCTAGTTGATGGTGAGGATGGTCCTAGAGAAGTCCTAAGGCCATAAAAACGTCACGTGTCCTACTCATTTAAAAATAATAAAATATTATTTAATATTTTAAAAATAAATAAAAAATAATATATATTTTTTTGTTCTTTTGATATGGCCCCCCAAGGGCCACTTATTTGGCCTGGAGTAGATCGGCCAGCCTCCAATGACCAAAAAAGAAAAGAAAAGAAAAAAATTAATGAAAATCACCCCCAAGGGCTGGGGGTGGTTTGGCCACCCCCAAGAGCCAAATCCATTAATTTTTTTTTTTGTTTTTTCTTTTTGGCCCGAGGGTGGACTAACCCCAAGAGTCATGGGGTGACTTCAGTCAGAACGGCCTCAGGCCAAACGGTGGCCCTTAAAGGTTGCTTGGCCACCTCCAAGACCGAAAAAAAAAAAAAAAAAATATTATTATATTTTATTATTATTTTAGTTCATATTTATTTTAAAAACATTAAATAATATTTTAATGATTTTTTTAAAGTGGAACCCATAAGATTAATTATTGTGATCATTGGATCTCTTTAAAGAAATCATAACTCTTAAGTGGCTCTTCTCTCATCCATTTTGAACCGGAGAGGAGCCAATCTTTCCAATTAAGCTTCATAAGAGGGCTCTGTCAATCTACAGCAAATTGCAAGATATTTCTAATTGAAATCATTGTTTGGTGGAACCTACTTTGGCATGAGTGTTAGCGACCTTATTAAAGAAAGCCAATATAGCCAACCACAACATGAGCCAATTGCAGATAAAATTTGGTAGGCTGCCAAACTGGAAGATGATGAATTAATAGGATTTCAAGTAATGCCAAACTAATAATTTGGAATATCTAAAGTAGTGTGTTCTCCATATACTAGAAATTTCTTGTATAAAAAGACTCGAGCACAACTTGAAGAGATCGAAAAGAAACATGTATAAAGGCAGATAAAGAAAAAGCTGTGTTTCTTGTTCTCATGGTTTTGGTACCTCCATGATACCCCTCACGTTCCAAATATCATCATCCCAAGCAACATCACCAAAGAATGCACTATAATCTTCACACATAAACTCAACATCCCAAAACGGCAGCCAAAGGGACCCCCATGACATTTGCTCATCCACAGCACCACCCAGCCACGGACAGTAGTACTCCTCCCAACCCATCTCATAATCTGCCACAGCAAACCGGGGCTGATCTCTGCCTAATTCCCTCCTCTCCTCCTCCACCTTCCCCACCTCCTCTTCCCTCTTCTCAACTTCCCTCTTGGCCTTCTTCTTTGTCATTGACGTTTCCACCATTGTTGCACCTTCAAACTTGGTCGTAGTAGTAGTACCCTCTACATTTCTTTGCCTCTTCATTTTATTGGTGTAGTTTCTTCTGTCAAGACAAAGTTGGCTATTTATAAAGCTGAAAAAGAGTGCGGCTTCGTGAATGACACGGTAAAGCAAATATTGATGATATTTATTGTTAGTAGTTGTTTTGGAAATTGGACTGCTTTGTGATAAGAGCAATTGTGAATTTTTGTGACATTTCACGTGCCACTGCCTTGTACCCTTTTGATGCAAAATAATGACAAAACCAAACCTACCCCGATCAGCCCAAAGGGCAAGCAGTTGAGCTTGACACGAGACGAAGGCTAATTCGTCGCTTGGACCAGTACTTGGGATGTGACCCTTTTCAACGTTAGAAAAAGTCAAAAGATTTTGAAGATCCTATTAAATTTTGCCTTGTAGTTGGGGGAGAAAGGTGGGCTAGGTGGGAATTGAAGTTTGAAGATGTAGTTGTTTGGAGGCTGGGACTCTGTCAGGGCGAGAACCAAATAGGTGGGCTTCAATAATATTTTTTCAGACTTTCCAGCCATTGACAGCCTATATAGTTTTTGTCTGTATTATGTGATCACCACCACCGACTTGAGGCAGGGCTCCAGCTGTTTGCAGAAATGCGGCTACGAAAGCCGTTGGGCATGGACATGCGGCACGAGCCTGTAGTTCAGCCCATGAGACCCCTAGCTATAATATATTTGTGGCCCATGATATTTAAGAGAAGTAAAGGGCTATAAATTTTCTTTATAGAGTAGTAACTTTTGTTTTAATTTCTTTATAAATTGTCATGGGGTAGTTTATATTGTACTTATTACTTTAGTTATTAAAATATAAACTGTCATGTAACACTTATTTCAATAAAATATAAAATTTCAATGATTTTTTAAAATATTTCTTCAAATTTTGAAGAATAATTCCGCTAATAAGTTTCACTTTTTTCTTGAATAATTCCAAAGGTGACGCTACACATTAGAATAAAGTTATACATGCCTAGGAACTTTTCAACCTGTGTTAAAATGAAATTAGATTCCAGGCCTTGAGCATAACGATTAATAAAGCCAACTTTTTATATAGATTCTCCTTTTTCATATTCATTTCCAAGCTGGACCAGTCTTTGTCCGAATAAAGTTGTGTACGCCTAGTTGAGGGATATAGATGCCAAGCAATTTTCAAGTTTGAATAGCTAACAATTAATGGAGTAAGTATAAGAAATTTTTTATTATGTTTTCTTAATAATCTTTTTGGCCATACTCCATGTTGGGCTCGATATCCGGTTCATCAACCAATCAATCTAGAAACAGCTGATTGGATCCGCTCTTTCAGCACATCATGATTTCTAGTATGATGCAATCATTTGATATGAGTTGTGGGATGCAGGAAATATTTATAATAAAGAAGTTTCCGATGAAGAAGTAACATATGGCTAATATTTACATCAAATTATAAAAGGAAAATTCTCTCTTATTCCTTTGCACGTAACATGTGGCTAATTGTTATGTCCCACCGACTTGGATCGTTAAACTCTTTTGCTAAATTTTTCTCTTTCTTACAAGTATTTTTTGATGGTTACCTCAACATACTGTCAACTGCTCATAAATTTCACAAGTTTCCAATTAGAATATATAATTGATAGTGCATTGACTTTTTTCGCCCATTCAATTGTTTGTACTTGTATCCTCTGTCTAAGCTAGCCCAACAGTGGCTGGCTACCTTATCCCACTTGCCAATAGGTCCCTTACATTACTGCCTTTGTGGTTTCCATTCCACCCATACCAGAATATTGAGGAATTTTGATAGAACTTGAATAAACATGATAACTGAAGATCTATTTTCGTTTTTGATGAATTTGTTCAGAAAATCTCTTTTCGTATTAATAAAAGCAGTATTTTAAGACCCCCAAACAATAGAACATTTCGCCAATTACAATAGGTGGGCTTTAAGCCCCCATAGCAGTTAGATTAGCTATTGGACCAAAACACACAAGCCTTTTGGATAGGCGAGTGGACCGGGTTGCTTTCAAACTATCCAACAATTGAATTGTTCCAATTGTACAAAATTAGGACAACCCAATTGAGAAGAGAAAAGAGCTGCCATACTCATCTTTCCAAAACAAGTGTAAACAATTGTAGGAGATCATCATCCAATCAAGTTAGGCTTGCTTGGGCATCTCTTTCCTGCCATTGCAAGGAGGACTAACATGATTTACCGTTGAGGGATCATACAAAAGTGAAGGCTCTCTCCCTTTAAGGTCGATGGTGGGGAGTCTACAGAAGAACCTATTTAAAACTCGGATAAAATTAAGAAAAAAAACTAAGAATTAATATTTATTTTGTTATAAAATGGAAAATGTAACTAAATTTGGGTCGGGGCTTATCGAAGGCAAGTTGTCTCAAACATGGATGGGTGTAGCACATTTATTTTTCAGAGAGAAAGTTCAATAGCGTGTAAACCAATTCCAATTCAATGTACAGACTCGTTCCACCCTGTCCTCATCCTTTGACACCAATCGGCCATGATTTGATTGGCTTAATTAGTCTCAACCACCTTGGGGTCCAAGTTGTAGCCACACAAAGGCACGGAGACTTGCCCAAAAGATAATAAATGGAGAAAAAGGGGTAAGAAAATGATTATTTTGAGCATGCCGTGGAAAAATGCATGTGAATACTGGTAGAGCTCCAAACTCGATTCAAACTAACTAATTCATACACTTTGAAAAAAGGGCCACCTTGTTGGCGTGATAAATAGGCAACAATAACACAACAAAAAAATCACTTTCTGAGATTCGAATTCGAAAGTAAACAGAAAAAAAAAAAAAAAAAAAAGAACAAGAGGAAACAGCCAAACGACAAGAAAGCAGAATAACAAAAAGTCTTTACAGATTCTAGTAATAGCAACTTCGTTTTGTACAGGTTTTCCTTCATAAGCCGCTCAATGAAACTTCAATTTCAAAGACCCCAAAAAAGAAAAAGAAAAAGAAAAAGAAAAAGCAAAATGAAAATAGAAAATCCGACTCTTTTACTTACAAGAAAAGAGGGTGGTCACAGATTGTTTGCCCAACCCAAACCAACCCTCCAACACCGAAGAACCCCTCTTCCATTATTTGGTTAACATTTCATCTACTTACAAAGACGCTTACACTAAAATTTACACAAGACCCTTTTAAACATATTTACACCAATGCAAAAGGATTTACCTCTTTCCCTCTATGAGAATTTCAAAATTCATCTCATGCAATTAACTTCTGTGTAACTTTTGTTTTGCTGCTTCATTACTATGTACTCACTCTTGTTGGTTTAACTTGGGTTCTAAGCAAGGGCAGGGATGCTGCAACTTCGCCTATCCCTGCAATCGAACCCCTCGATCCTCACCGATGGTTTGTTCCCGTAACTGGCCCGAACACAGCTTCCTTTCCTCGCAGACGAGGACGATGACGATGACGAGCCCGATGCTTGTGGAATTGGGGACAACGGTGACTGTGGGATGAGCTTCTCATCCCCGAATCGAGCGTCTTGAATTAATGGGTTAGCTACTCTGCTCGGCGGCGACCCGCAAAAAAATGGGGGCGACGAGGCTACCTGTGGCGGAGCTTGTTCCACACCACAACCACCACCCTGTAACAAAACTCACATTAATTAAGAAAAGAAGGAAACAAATTAAGAAATCACTATCAAACTACGGGTATGTCAAATTGTTTCTAGATACAAACAGAATGGCACCGCCCTTGTATCACAAAATGGTCCACAAATATGCTCTTGTATTCAGTTGAAATGTCACTATTGATTATGGTACTTGGTACCCAGTTGAATTTGTTTACAATTTGATAAACAATTAGTTCAGGCTAAACTACAAAATAAACCTCCTCCAGTTTTAATTGTCATAGTCCAAATACTTTCAGATTATGTTCATTTGAGGTGGGAAAATTTTGAAAAGTTCCTAAAAGAACATGATACCGTTTTAGACATTTTAAAGGAACTCAAACCCAAAATTTATTATAGATCAAACACTTTAGGCCTAGAATAAATATATGATAAAAAAATCAAACCTAACTTTTTTTGAAAAAAAGAAGAGCATACCTTTGTGAGGATGATATCCAAAAGATCAGTCCCAGCTTTTGAATCACATAGCTCCACCTGGTGGCTGCAAAATCAAACAAGCGGTTAGTAACATAAAAATTGGAACAAAAAAATAGAGAGCAGATGGAGAAAATTACCTGAGGTGCCATCTAAGGGATCTGATAGGGTGGTCGTTTACGGTGGCATTCCAGACACCGAGACGGCGAGGTTTGGGACAAATCACGTGTTCTCTTCGCATCTCCTCACGGCCTGCGAAGGCGTTCTGTTGGATCGCACAGTGATTCATCTTTTGCTTCAATTTCTGGCGCAAGTTGTTGTAAATTGATTAGAACCACAAACACAGCGACAGAGAGACAGAGAGAGAAATTGCAAAGTCTGAAATGGTTTTTGGCAGATCTAGGAACGTGGATAACATATATGAACGGCTATAAATCAAGATCTGGTCAAATACATATAAATGAATAAATAAGTCAAATAAAAATAGATTAGGCTAACGCAATCGCCAGCTGCATAGCTGACACCGTCTACGAGGAAAACAATTTAAAAAAGAAAAACTAGCAAGGCTTACGATGACGAAGACCTCCTTGGGTTTGAAATTTCATCAAAGGCAAAAAAAACAAGAAACAAAAACTAGAGGATTTCCCATATTACACGAATGGATCTAACAAAATTTATGAAACCTATTTCATTTCTTCGCAAAAAATAAAGCTCCGCTAGCTCCTTTGTCTCTTCTGTAGATCTGGAAAGCTAAAACCATTTCCAGAAAGAGCTCAAAAGGATTTAGGCGCAACAATAGCAAAATTCAACAAACCAAAGCACCACATAGAGAAATAGAGAGAGAGATATACCTTAAGCTAAGCTGTACAGCGCTCCTCCAAAGGATGATTCTTGCCGAAAAGTATAAATCAGTATTCACACACAAAAACAAATAATTAAGGTCGAGAATTAGGCAAAGGTTAGGCCGGAGATACAGAGAGAGAGACGAAAGAACCCAATGGAGGATTAGCCAAGAAGAGGTTCCGCATGATTTATATTCTACATAGCCACACACAATAACCCTCCCCCCAAGAAAAAAAAAAAAAAAAAAAGAAAGGAAAAGCGGTTTGGGAAATGGGTAACAGCACAGCTAGAGAGAGAGAGAGAGAGAGAGAGAGACGCTCGCTTTGTTATCTGATTGGGTTTGAGTTATTTATTTGGCTTAGAGCATTCCCAATGGAAGAGCTATATTTTTATGTAAAATGGCTTTTCAAAATTCACTTTTATCTAGTTTAGCTCAGCTATTTTTAAGTGTCTCTACATCCGATTAGCTATATTTCTAAAAAAAAGGTGGGAAAATATTTGAGAAAAAGATAAAGCAGGAGAGAGAATCACTAAAAAATAAAATGGCTCCCTTAAAAAGTGCTGCCACTTTTTTTTTAGCTCTTCTAATCAAATATCTATTTTACATATATTTTTGGCTCATCCAATGTGGGAGGTTTTTTGAACATTTGAAGAGCTATTCTAGATAAAAGTAACATTTGGCTCTTCCATTGGGAATGCTCTTAGAATTCTAGAATTTCGAGGTATACTTTCCTCCTCCAACTCTAACTAGTTTGAAAGTCTTTTCTTTTTTCTTTTTCTTTTTTCTTTTTAATTAAAATAAATTCTGAACATGTTTATTTAATTAAATAGTATATCATTTTTATTTTTTTTTGGAAAGAAGACACTAAATCATATTAATGTAAAGGTAAAGTATCAATTAGTTGATTTTTTTTTTTTTTGTAAACATCAATTAGTTGATTTATTCCTTATGAAAGTATCATGCAAGTTTAATAATTAAGAATTTAAGCCTCACCTAACAAAATTGAAAAAACTACTCATTTATCAGATTTTTTTATTATTTAATTTGCAAAAAATGATTAAAAAATTATATAATAAAGAAAAACATATTTGTAGAGGTTTTTTGAGGTTTGATTTTTCATCAAATCACTTCATTATCAAATGGTTTCTTCCTTACATTGAGCAAAAACAAAATTTCCAAGTTAGACTCACTAAAATAGTTTTACATGTACAAATACGTCATCTCAACCTTTTTTTTTTTTTTTTTTTTTCTTTTGACATGTTTACACAAGAGGAAAAATAAGAATTCGAACTAGTGATTTTCGCTTCATAAGGTGTGGTTCTCAACGGATTGAACTACTTCTTAGGGACTATCATCTCAACTTGACATGTGACAAAAAAGCAATCTAATGACGAATATATCTTGAAGAGTTATTTAATTAATTTAAATTTGAAATAGTAATTTGATATAAAAAAAATTAAGAAATCTTTACAATATTTTCCCTCTAATAAAAGTATAAAATCACTTAAAAATCACGGAGATATAATAAAAGAATCTTGATCATATATATATATATATATATATATATGGTGTGTGTGTGTGTGTGTGTGTGTGTGAGAGAACAAGTTTTTATTGGTCTCACGCGGGCGGTGCCCCCCGCGAGAAATTTCATCGGGACTCACACCCCAACCACTTGAATGAAAAGATAAATATATTACTATTTTTTTATTAAAAATATCTTGAAGATCAACGGATCTGCCCAGAAGAAGTCGTTTGCGTCAAAGGCCGGTCGACACGTGTCGCTATGTTTTCAGCTTCAATCTCGCAAGTCGCAACCGTGTGAAAGGTTTGGGGTCGTGGTCGCCATTGGCTATTTTTGGCGCACGCATTTGTTTTTTGTTTTTATATTCACAATCTTTGTACGTAGATTTGACAGCAACGGAATTGATTCTGTGAAATGGAGGTGAATTGTTGAAGTTTTTTTTTTTTTTTTCAAAAGAATATGGTAAAATGGTTTACAAATTTTCATTACCTTTTTTTTAGACTTTTAAAAACGTTTTTGATTTTTTTATCAAATACAATTTTAAATATGCTCTTCTTCTCTCTATTCTCTGTAAATATAATGGTTAATAATTAATTAATTAATTAATTTTAATTATATAATTTACTATAAAAAAATGAATTATATTTTCAAGATGTTTAGTTATGGGTGGCATGCATTTATTTTAATTTATTTTATTTTATTCTCACGTGAAAAACAAGGAATCGCTTTATGGGTGTGAAGGTTCCCACTGCGGGACACATGCATAGGCTATATTGATATTGATATGGTTCCGTCGATGAAGAGGCATATCTTTAATCTGATGCTCTCTCCTGCAATAATGTATGTAGCTGTCAATTACCCACCACTCCATTCGCCATTCATGGTGATGAGTTTAGATTCTCCAAAGAATAGCTTCGGCCAAGGAAGGGAGAAAAAGGTTGGCAATAAAGTCCATTAGAATATAGCCAATGAAACACAGAGTGTGCAAATGGGGTAGGAGGATGACCAAAAGAAAGTTTCAAAAATATTACATGGTTTGATGCTTTGATGCTTCTGTTGTTGTTGGCCCTATCAAATTGGCCTCATTTTCCTTGATAATAACGTCAAAATTAGGCCTTGCAATCTTGTGAAAAGCCATATCTATGGTTGGTGTGACAATCATGTTGCCACATGCCTTTGTCTAAACATAAATTTGCTAACGACACCCTTCCTGATTCTCTCCATTTTGGTTGGTATGACCATCTTTATGCCTATGCCTTTTTGCCCTTTCTTTTTGGAGGAATAATAATCAAAGCTCCCCTTAGGCTAATTGAGAAAGAAGTCCACACACCCCATGCCCCTTTCTTTATCATCATTCACCCAATTCAGGCATGACACATAAGCCATCATTGACGTTTTATCAAATCATTCCCTCTGCTTCAAAACTGATTAAATCAATATTTCAGCTTTAATATGTTATCAAAACACTCTGTCCTACTTCCGTTAACTTTTCCGACAAAGTGTCGTGCCATATTCAATAATTTTGCAACATGTATACACAATGCACAACTAGCTTTACATGTTTGATGCATATGGCCATAAATCACCACGTCATTAAGAAAGCCATATGTTAATTTTAAGGTACTGCATCATTAGCAATATCCTTTGTTACCCAATTGCTAACAATTTAAATAGTGAATGTGATAACGCTTTCATAGGACCTATTTACCCAACCACCAATTTGGGCAAGTAGGTTCTATAAAAGCTATTTTATATTTGTTATTCGAATGGCTAGCAATCCTAATAATTTGGATAGCAAATTGCTAGAAATTCAAATCCGATAGTGCAACGTGATAGAATCAATAACAGAGTGGAATGAGCAATTATTATGTGACAACAATCTAAATTGCACAACTGGACTGTATCCCATACGAGATTCCTGATTTGTGATACCAACGATTTGGACCTTACCAAATTAAGGTGCAAGGATTCTGTCCACTATTATACACCAAGGATAAAATGTTATCGAATGCTTCTTTTTGTCCCATATAATATCAACTGCAGATATATTGATTGCTGCAAAATAGCAATCAGAACCCTTGCACCTTATTACAAAGAATGTGTGCTTAATCTCACATCATGAACTTTTACCTCAAATAATTACTCTTCCTCTGTAAGAAAGTGGATTCACAAGCCATTAAGGGCTTGTATAACCTACCAATTAAAAAAAAAATGGTGTTCTCACAAATTAATTACATGTTTCAGACCATCTAAACAAGCAAGAAACACCAAAATTAGCCAACTTCCACCAATTTTACAATGAATTGACAACTAAAAAACTTCAAGAAGGGCAAACCCAAAAGGAAAAAAAGAGCGGGGGGAGGGGGAGGGGCGTGTGTGGGCGGATTCGAACTTCAAGCAGAAGCTGGTTCAGATGCTGCTGCTGCAGCAGCAGCAGCTCTTTTCTTGGCAAAGTATTCATCGGCACGTGCAATATTCTTAGCAACCGATGGCTTTACCCACTTCTTTCGGCCAGGAAGTACAGTGAGGGAACAGCCAGCAGCCTCAAGTTTCTCCTTTGCTGATGCTGAAAAGGCACGAGCCTTTATGTTCAGCTTCACTTTTAGTTCCCCATCGCCTAGAACCTGAAACCAAGAGGAAACAAAAGTAGAATACACATAAATTCTCATATATTACTATAGTGATTCTGGCATCAGAGTGCTTTCTACTTTCTTTGTTACAATATATAACGCAATAATGATTCTGTTGTTGTCTTGCAGCAGGGGACAATGATTCTGGAAATTGTATAACTGAATTATCACCATTTTTTAGGCCAAACTGGACAGGCAGCACTACTGAAAGTTGATTCTATCACGTTGGTTATATACAAGTTAAGAAGAAGCCAACATTAGGGAATTCTTTTAATATAGGAAATTCTGTTTGCAAAGGAACTACTGAAATTATGTTGTAGTCCTTTCTAATTAAACTTAATCATAGTTTTATTATTGTAATTATCATCTTTGGCTAATGAGGGGATCAAAGCTCTCTGAGCACCCAAATCTCCAGCACATCTACTTCCCATTCACACCTTCCAGGTAATTACTAAAGAGTAATACGACATGTGGCAGTGCCTATCAAAATAAAACCCTTGAGGATAGCCACCAAAGGGGTTGCGGTAGGATTTGGATTTTTGGGTCAAAGCTTCATAAGGCATCCTACACCAAAGTCAAGGAGCCACTTAGACAAACCCCTTGAGGTTACATTATCAAAGCTCAAATCCAAACTCTTCATATACCTAAGCAAGGAGCTTAAGGGTGACATGGTGTAGCTATATGATTAAAATTTGAAGGCTGATTTAAGAGTCACATTCTGCTAAATATTTTGCAAAGAAACTACCTCTGTATATTACCTAATCAGGGAGCTTAAGTGTGTAAAATTCAAAAACTACAAATTGAAGTGCAATCTGCATCCATCCTAACATCAGTTTGATAAATCACAATACAAGTCCGCGTAACTATCAGGACCTGATAAAGAGATTCTCAAACGCTTGATTTGGGAAGAATACTTGTTTTGAGTAGGAAAAAGAATCCAGTTATGTCAGCTCAAAAAAAAAAAAAAAAATCAAATTATAAACCAAAATAGGTAAATCTAGAGTCAGAAAAAGTTTACTTAAATTCCAAATTTCAATCTCAAGGGTAGCAGAAGTATAATTATCAAATGCTGAAAAAATTGTTTAAAATTAGATAGTCCATCGATAAGGAACATTCTACCAAACAGTGAGTTTCCTTTTTTTGGGTCAAAGACCAATTTCATGAGGAAACCAGGAGTCTATCACCTGGACGGGCAAAATGTAGGATACAAAGAACAGATGAATTATGGAACTTGAGCTTGCCTAGAGAGGATGGAACCCAGTATAGGAGGCCTCAAATCTAGGACATAACCTTTACTCTCTTTAATGTTAGTAAATTTCCTTTTCATACAAATAAAAGAAGAAAGAGTGCTTTCAAGTGTCCAGTATTATTGATTGCTCAGTGGCATCAATTAATGGACTACACCTCATCTCCAGATCTTAATGCTACAAGTTGTAAATTATTGTCCAAGAGCCCATGAAGATCAAGTTTTGTAAAGTCAATGCACTTGAAACTGTGTGATGACCCAAAAGCATGTTCTCATCGAGTAACCTAGATCTGGAAGAGAGAAATTCCACTTGGTGGAAGGCAACTTTGACACAAGTGCCAATACAGGAGATGCTCGACTCCCCCTTGTCTGAATCGGCCAAGCCTTATCCCAACCAATTGGGGGTACTTTATGGATTGCAGTCTGATCTATGAAGGTGTAATATTGTTTTAACAAATAGCTCAACCTAATGCCAGCTCTTTATCAAAGCCAGCCTGACTGATGGCGAGATAGGGGCCTGTTGCGAACCATGGTTAAGAGTAGTCATTGCCTAGGAAAATCTACTCCTTTATTTATGTTTTTCAAAATTATAAACCAAGCAGCAACCCCCATAATTTCTACAAAGTTTAGGAAGGCACTCTGAAGAAAAAGAGGGTAGAAGTTTATTTCTATAAGGAAAGTGCAACAGCAAATACAAGTATCATTTGTACCTTGAGAGGGAGTCTCCTTTCTCTTCCTGATGGGTTAATCAAACCCTTCTTCTTCAACGTCTCAAGAGACACCTCTTCCCCTGCTTGAAATCCAGCAGCTTCTATGTCCCTCAAGTTAACTGGGACATACTTAGGTAAACCAGCATGCATACCTTGTCAAAACAGATTAAAAAAAAGAGAAATACGTCAATGAAATGTACATATTTCGGCAAGAATACGGTTGTGCTTCATGTTAAAAAAAAAAAAAAAAAAAGGTACCGTCAGGGTGTCATATCACAATTACTGCATTGCTTTAGATTCTTTAGGTGGGCTTACTAAGGAGGAAGTCAAAGTGCATGTCCTGTGGGGAAGCTAATCAAGAGAAAAGCTACATAACAGGGTGGAATCACAAACATTGTTTAATATGATTGGGAATACTGCTACGAACATCACTAATTTCAAAACCAAGCTTTAAGGTACAAACAGCCATAGAGAGGGTACTTGTGAACTGACATTTGGAAAAAGATGGGAGACTATTTTGCCACTTCCTAAAAACATAACTGGATTAGAGCTCAACCTATACCTATCTTTGAGGCTCCTTACAATGTGAAGGACAGAAAGGCAGCCCATGATTCTTCCTACTTAGCAATCCCCGTTTTTTCTTGCCCCAACTATCATGGTTACCTTGTTCTCTTTGAAAGACACAAAGTTAAAACCTAAACATTAGTTAATGAGAATCATCCACCAAAGCAGGACGAGAAGACACAATATATAATCCAGAAGACACTTCTAGTACACTCCTAACAAAGCTAATTGGCTCTTAAAAGAAAGATGGGAAGAAAAGGACCGCTAGAAATGGCTTCTTCCCTTATTATCTTTCTCTTCAAGAACCAAAGTAAAGTCCACCATTCATAAAGAAGTGGTTTAAATTAAAAATCAGTCCGTATGATCAAGAAACCGAATTTCCAACAACCACCCAGCCACGCCAATGCGCATTGATTTTTCCGTAACCCCAAAGTCCGATATTACGATATCCAACAAAGTATTTTCTCAAACACTTAGTATACAATATAAATCTACCACATTCACCAACACAAAGCAACCAAATTTAAAATTCTAACAAGAACACAACATAACCCTCCAATCAAACACACAAACCCAATCATTAAAACACAAAAGTAACAGCCAATTTTACCTCCCGCAATCCCCCTCAACTTGGGTATTCTCCGATAAAGCGGCATTTGGCCGCCCTCAAACCCCCTCCTCACCCCGGGCCCGGACCTCGACTTCTGGCCCCTCATACCGAACCCGCAGCTGTTCCCTTGTCCCGCAGATATGCCCCTCCCCTTTCTCTTCGCCTTCTTCCTCGACCCCGGCTGTGGACCTAGATTGTCCAGCCGGAACCGGACGCCGGACGATTCAGCCCCAACGACGGGTGACCTGGCGGCATTGAGCACGATTAAGGGCCTTCTTTCGATGCCCTTCCCAAGGTGGAGCTTGAGTGGTTGAAACTGACATGGGCTTGGCTTCAACTTCGTCACATTTCCCTGCAATACCAGAAAACGATGATGATTATGGTAAGCATTAAGAAATGACAAATAGCTTGGAAGAGAGAAAGAGAGAGAGAGAGAGAGAGGACCTTGAATGGAGAGGGAGAGAGTGTTGTTGAGAGAGGGAGAAGAGTTGCCATGGACGACTGGTGTGGGATGTGCCTGCTTGCTCAGTGTCCCAACGGATAGCGGTAGTTGATATGGATCCTTTACGGGCGTTTCCACCTGTGTTCTTGGTAGTAACGAATCAGGATAAGCCATGTCAACTATTAAAAAGATGACCACAATTTTTGTCACTACCCATAAAATGATAAAAAAATAGAGACAACATTAATAAATTAGAATTTAGTATAATAAGATTAAGATCAAACTGGGTCAATCCCTTAAACACGATTTATATTTATAAATGAATCAATGTATTTTCATTGTTTTGATTTTCGTGTGTGTTTGTTTGGAATCTGCTTAGGATTGTGTTTGATACATAGGGTTTTTAAGCAAAAAGAACTTTTGATCAAAAACTTTATTTTTAAGTTTTTACCAAAAATGTGTTTTGGCAATTTTTAGGTTTTTTGGACCCTTATAAGCGCTTTTAATTTTTTTTACCAAAATAGTATTTTTTTTCTTCAAACGAATTTTTTAAGTGTTTAAAGCATTTTTAGGCCTCTCAAACGCAATTTCAAACAAACTCTTAATCTATTATTGAGGTTGTAATGTTTTCCTTTCGCGACTGGAAAACCACAAAAATATTTTTTTAAAAAAATCAGAAAAAATTTAAGCAATTTTTTAATTTATGGAGAACATTTTTGTTAGTTTAGGGAAATTTACAAAAATTAAAACATAAAGAAACGTTGCAAAAATAAGGGCAGTGGAGATCAATGGAAAATCTGAAAGGACTTATTTTTCATTCGAGCAAAAGACAAAATTATATTGCCATAAAAAATAATAAATAATAAAAAAAAAAGTCAAAAAACAAATTCTCTTAAATTTAAGTTGGAAGCCTTAAGGTTTATTGGGCCTACATTCAACTAGGAGTCTAGAAGGCCCAAAACTCTCCAATTTACAAGATATCTTACTATTGGAAGCATATGGGAGGATCAGCCCAGTTAAAGGCTTGAAACTTGAAAGAGAATCATGAGAGTGGCTACCCATATCCAAAAGCATAAAGACATTTGTGTAAGGCCCATTTAGATTCGCCATGCCTGCAAATTTTTATCCCACAACATAATCGGAGTCATTGTGGATCAATCCTGGTAAAAAAAAATAAAATCCAAAAGCTAATTGGTACTCAAGATAAGACAATAATGGGATAAAAGTGAGGCTTCCATCATTAATCAAAGTAATTAGACAAATTTTCAAAAGTAATACTAGAAATTACACTTTTATCTCACTACTATTCCATCATGTTAATATGGCAATACCAGTAAACCTTGCCTAAATTAGGATTATAGTTAATTCCTTTCCTAATCAGCCTAATCTCACCCAAGTAATTAGCTCTAGTCCCAACTTTAAATTCAATCCCATAATAGACACAACCAGCTTCCGTTGAATGTTGTTATTGTTCATGATAAAAAGGGAATTAAAGGTGGATGTTTGACTAGGTATAATGGATCATACAAATTCTCCTACGCTTTTTTTTTTTGTTTTTTGTTTTGCTTAATTTGTAATTTATAAATAATACAAAGTTTCACTACCTTTCTTGTTTTTTTTCTAGGCATGAGATTTACTACTTAAAATGTGGAAAGGACAACCTAAGTAAGATGCTAAACAGATCGAAGTAGCTAGAGTGGTCCATATATGAATCAGCTGATTATTATGGCATGGCTGTTGATTCTATGACGGTTCTGTCTTTGGTAAGTAGAGTTGCTCGTGGTCCATCTCTTTATTGGAAAAGTATAAAAGAAAAAAAAAGAAGAAAAAAACAGTTAGAACTGCAAGAAATCCGAAGTACCAAATTAAGGTTGCCTCCATTATTTATTGAGACCGTTGATTAGCCGAGCCACGTTGAGAGCTAGGGGGCAATTAATGGCCCTCCCCAAAAGTTCTCAAACATTTTTTTTTTAAAACATATTTTTTGGAAATTGGATGATCCTTAAAGATAGTTATTTGTTTAATATCAAATAAAGAAAGCCTATGTTAATTTATAATTTAAACATGCATTCAACTCCTTTTGAAGTCTAACTAACTAAAATCCATAAATGAAAGACTATATAATGTATTATAATATATATAGTAGACATTTTTGAATGAGTTTTAATGTACAACATTTCTTATATACTTCTAAAAAAGGTTAATGATGTTTTTTCTTGATAAAAACATTAGAAATTTCGAAGTATTGAAACAACCCGTATCTTTACTTGACACTTGACAGAACATTATTCTTGAAAACGTGGTCCAATTGTTTTTTTTTTTTTTTTGGTGTTACATTGATAGTGTGTGTTTTTTCTCCTATTCCTTATGATTCTTAGGGTGCGTTTGGGAGTAGGTTTTTAAAAAAATAATCTGCGATTTTAAACCAAATCGCAACTTTAGGGTGTTTGGGATTGCAATTTTAAAAACGCAAATTTTAAAATCGCAAAAAAATTTGCGATTTCCATAAACTGATTAGAGGGTGCTTATTTGAAAAAGTGCAAATTTAAAACAAAATCACGATTTCTATTAAAAAGATATTTGACGCAATAGTTACCTTTTTTAAAACGGGAATGAAAAAAATACCAAGAATACCCACCTAAAATATATTAAAGCCCTTCTTTTCTCTTTTTTTTTTTTTTTCCTTCATCCTCTTTGTCTTGTTCATCCTTATTGGTAATTTGGTCATAAAACCGTAATTATATGCTAATGTTATCCAAACACTCAATTGATAAAAAAAATACTTTTTAGTATGTTTTACCAAACGCCTGTGCGATTTTAAAAACGCAATTTTTAAAATCGCACTTATTGAAATCGCACTCCCAAACGGGCCTTTAGTGTTTTATAAGATTTATAAAAAAAGTTGTGAGTTATTATGTTTGCAAATTCTTCTTGTGATGTAATTATTAGTTGGTATCAAAGACGAGTTGCGCTGCATCAATTGATATTAGAGCAAAGTTACTTTCCCACCATGGCATGCACGCAGAGGACCACGTGGAGGAAGACATGCAACCATTGATTGTGTATGAACAAGACGAGGCAACATGTGATGAGCAAATACAGGCACGTACGTTTGCAACGAATGGAGGAGTAACTTGATTTGTTTGGTGATCAATTTGAACAGTTTGGCGATAGATTTGATGAATTGGTTGACCAGATTGCCGCCTTTGTTGTTGTTAATGGGCATTGCCGTCAACCAAACCCACGTTTCATGAAGGAGGATGGCAAAGATACCAAGGAGGATGGCTAGGATCTCGTTGATGAGGAGTTTCAACATGAAGAGGAATTTGAAGATCCTTTTCAATATTCAATGGATTGGAATATTTTTCCACCAATCTATGATACCAATTTTAATGATGAATATATTCTGGAGGTGGGTTCTTTGTCATGTTATCAAAAAGCCGATAAAAATTGGGATACATATCATGTGTTTGAAGAAAGTCGAAAGAGTGAAAGTACAACAATATGGTATTTAGAAAATTAATTATATCAATTGTTTTTTAGCTGACAATTTTCTGTCAAGTTTTCATAATAACCAAAATCTTGATGTTGACTTAGGTATGTTAGAGAAAAATTTGATTCATCATGGTCAATAAATAATTGATCATTTTTGTTTAGATCTACTATTCAAAGTCATGTTATAATTAACTGCAAGTTTTTTTTCCTCTAGTATCAATAAGAGCCACATAAATTGTGCATTTTAGTTTGCTCCGCCATATTTATTATGAGCAAAAGGAGATTGATGAGTGGCGAGGTGGTTCATCTTTTACTATTGAGAATGATAAGATGGAAGGGACTAATTGAGCATCTGAAAGATCGAGGCAAAGATAATTTGGATTCAAGGCTGAATTCTCTCAAACATGGGGAGGATGATGGCCACATATTTTGAATCGGATACTAGATGAAGGTAAGCTTTGTGGCATTATAAAGTTCATTCAAAGAGTTACAATTTTGAATTTCACAAAATTTTCCAATTCTAATGTTTATTAGGTCAAAACTGGCTGTCAATAGTTAAAAGTTTACAAATCAGGTTCACCTTTGCTCGGTTGAGATTGCAACTAATTGCGAGTACATAACTTCGCTTAACTTTCGTTCGAACTAGTTTGCAAAACTTTCAAATAAGCATAATAATGGTGGCTTGGCCGACTAGTTTTGTTTAGCTAATGTTATTTCTCAGCCTTATTAATAAGGAACACTTTTAATAGATTTTTTTTCTTCTAATTTCTCTCTAACTCTTAAAACTTTTTAAAATTTGTAGAAGAGCTATGAGCTATTGTGTTTGTAGATTCTATTTATCATAATTACGCCATATGTTGCATCTGTTGGTATTAGAGCAACAAGATACCCTGCATCGCAGTACTTTACTTGATACGCTAATTAATTAATAAGTAGCCGGTCCACATGCATTAATAGGCTTAATTGGTTCAGCTCAGCAGGAGATTTGTTGCTGGCTTGTGCAGCTTTAATACTGAACTCGGATAAGCTTATTTATTGTGTATAATCTCCATTTCTAAGAATCATATACTTTGATTTCTGGGAATACATACATGAACATGGTGTTCAATTTAAAGCAGTAGTACTGGTACTAATTGGCAGAAGAGACAAAATATGAATATATGTATATAAAAATGAAATTAAAATGGCTTCTGTTCAAATTGATTGAAAGCGACTATGTCCTTGATGAAGCAACAAGGAATGGTTCCAAAGAAAAAAACAAAGACATTTGAGGGATATGGAGTGAATCCATTGTAGCTAAGATCACAAAAAGAAAACCCTAGTAATTAGAATTTGATAGTAACACTTCCATGATCCATGGCAATCTCAGGGTATCATGCAAATATATATGTATACATATATATGGACCACAATCTTTAGCATATAGCAATATTATGCCCTTGTCATCCATATATGATAACTACAGCAGCATCTCTGCAAGGCAAGGTTTGTCTTCATCGTCCCTTAAGGTATAATAATAAATGTCATCTTTCATTTGCTGGGGATTTGCTTTAATGGTTGCTAGATCAGATAAGCAAAAGGACATGATGAGTAATATTTGATTGCGATCCATCTTCTGGTGAAATTTTTATGGCGATCTGATAACAATTTTATGCATTTGAGGATATCATTGGACAGGATACTAGTACGTAGTTGTAGAGCAATAGACCTAGCCCCCCAACCCCACCCCACCCCTCGAGTAAAGGCAAAACTAAAGCCACGTCCCTCTCATAATTCCCCTCCCGTCTCAACCAAACCAAATGACACTTACCAAATATCCAAGCCTTCTCTCCGCCCCCACACAACCCCTCCCTTTTTAAAGTCACGAGACCCACTGTCCCTTTGTTCTTTCAATTTTCTGAGAGAGAGACAGAGAGGGAGCAGAGGAACTGATAGAGAACTTTCAAACTTCTTTTTCTACCACCATCACTCAACTAGCCTCTATATTGCAGTCTCAAACTGAAAGTCTTATAATTTTTTCTAAAAGCTTTAGTGTTATCTTCCCATCTGAAAGATTGTTAACCTCATATTTTTCTGTCTTTCTCTGTCGGTACCATGTAGGTCTTCCCCACAACCGCTCCACACTACTAATTATCTTCTCCTCTTAACACCCACCCATTCTTCTCTTACTTCTTTTTTTGTGACTTTTGCTCTTTGTTGTTTTGCAGGAGACCCGAGGGGAACCCCTTGGACCTCAATAACTTGCCTGATGATTTTAGAGATCATGGTAAACAGGCCTTCGACGACAGCTCCTCATCCGGTACTACTTTTTTTTTCCTCAAACTAATATTTATTAAACAGAAAATTAATTAATACCCATTTTCTTAATTTTTAACAACATATTAATAAACGTAAACATAAAATAAAATTAAAAAAAATCAAGGAGACTTTCCTCTTTTCTTTGCCTTCTCTCCATTTTGAAATAGCTTGTAGGTAAAGAGTAAAGACCATTGGTTATCAACATTACACTTGTTGCTATCATCATTTGACGACTTGGGTAATTAGGGTTGGGGCTTTAGGGCTAAGAAGGGTCTCATCCAAGTTACTTTTATCTGGTTGTTTTAGTTGCAGGCTATAGGAAAAAGAAGAGCGGCGGAAAGGATGGAAAAGACGAGTGTGGGAAGGTCTATGAGTGTAGGTTTTGTTCCCTCAAGTTCTGCAAATCCCAGGCTCTCGGGGGACACATGAACCGTCACCGCCAAGGCAAGTCCTTTATTATTATTATATTTCACACAATGGGTCACTGCTTGTTAATGATTTGGCCATGAAACGTGGTCATGTCAATCTTTAGGAAAACAAAGTTTTCTGAAATTCTTGGATTTGATTTGATTTGATTTGTGTGTTGGATGGTCAGAGAGGGAGACAGAGACACTAAACCGGGCTCGTCAGCTGGTCTTCAGTACCGATAGCCTGGTCGCCCAAGGAGCATCTCACCTGAGGTATGTATAAGAATTTTTTAAGTCGAAAAAATTGACAAATCAAATGACCCATTTGCTATGTTGAACTAAAAAGGTTATTCGATGATCACTTGATAATTTGATCAAACAGGAATGACAAATTAAATTTTTGTTTGATCTTAGCTGCTGCCAACCAGTCACACCGGCGGGGTACCATCCAGCTGCAAGCAACATCGGAGACCCGGCAATGGCTCTCAGGTTCCCGAGATTCTTCAGTACCGGTTCTCCAGCCACCCAGTTACCACAACCACCTCAACCATATTTATACTCCTCTCCGCCGCGCCCCATGTCCTTTCCTACACCTTATCCTCAACATCCAATCAACGATTACTATGTCGGCCATGTTCTCAGCAGCAACCAACAATGCAGCCACCCAAACTACGGCGCCCCAGATTCTAGTTACACTTGCATTGGTGCGCCGGTCGGGCAAGGGTTTCCTCCGGGAGGCAGCAGCCGGCCGGCTGGAGCGGAGTTGGTAGGATCAGCAGAGGGAGGCTCTGGTAGAGACGGGTCACTGCAGAATCAGGAGGAGGGATTGAATTGGGGCCGGAGCTTTGCAGGTACACAGCAACGTATGGATCCTCCAGCACCGATCAATCGGTTTCAAGATGGGTTCTAAAGAGAGATTTTTTGAGTGATAGTTTGAAGTACTACTATTAATCTACATTGACACGCCACCCACAAAGACAAAGATAGAGAGAGAGAGAGACCTAACAAGCTGACAGATGGGGTCGTGAAAGGAAGGAGAGAGAGACAGAGGTATTTGGATTTTCTTCAGGGATTATGCAGCTTTTGATCTCATCTATATGCTCAGCTACTTTGGCTTGGAGTTGTATGGGTATATTGAAGGGGATTTTGCATTGGTGTGTGCAACCCCACCGTTGAAAAAGGTGCAACTAGACCTTGTGGGACTACAAGTTTGATATCAACCGAATCTTCCCAACCCAGTTCCTTTTGCATGCCACTGTTTCTTTTTCTTTTTTTCTGTTCTTTTCTTTTCTTTTTGTAAAACATTTTGTGCTTTCTACATTTTTTACGGGTAGGGTGGGGTGGAGGATTATTTTATTTTATTTTATTTTGTTTCTTTCTCTCTTTCCAACGATCGAAATTTGGGGCATCTATCTGGTTTCTCGAAACATTTATGGTTACAGTGTCATATGATGCTTGCACAATAGGGGCAACGACCTAAGATAGAAGTTGCAATTCCATTCGGCACTTTTTGCTAAAAGTTTCCTGACCAGAAACATCAAATCTGTCGAGAAAGTCTGTAACAGCTGTGCAATTCTTCCAAAAAAAAAAAAAAAAATTTCTAGACAATAATCACTACAATTACATGTAACTGAAAGCAACCATGCATGGTAAACAATGCAATCAAGGCAGTCAATTTTTTACATGATTCGTGAATTTGGAACGAGTTTAATTCGAAATTATATAGTATGCTATGGTTAAAGAGTTTGTCTCATTTATGGTTGAACTATATAGTTTTATATTTATGCATCTACATGAACTTGACATGTGACATTTAGAACTGTCAATTTTTAATATGAATTCAACACAAAATTGGTGGATTAAGGTTAATGAGTATCACCCCCTTTAATTAAATGAATCAAGTTATAGTTGACTTATATTGTCTGTTACTCATATCTTGATACCACCTTAACTAACACTCGATATGAATTGCCACCCCTAGCTGCAAGTGATCAATTTAACTAGCAATATGTAAAGCTAAAACTTATAGGAAATATGACGTAGCGGAAGACTAAGGTAACCAACCAAAGAGTAGCGTATTTGATTCTGAAAAGAGAAGCGTCTTTGTCTTTTATCCAAAAAATAAAAACAAGCTTGCAGGCGAAAAAATAAAAAATAAAACCCCGCAAAGTATTTGAGATAAACTTGTCTGATTTGATAATAATTCAATTGATTAAGCTTAACATAATAAACTAGTCTATTTATGGAAGATAACTACTTGTAGAGAAAGTAAACATAATCCTAATAAAGAAAGAAAAATAATTAAAGCAAATCTAACCCTATTAAGGAAAGAAAATAAAGTATTAATAAAATAAAATAAAATCATAATATAAAATTGACAATCAGCGGGACTCATGACAATCTTTTTTTTTTGTACTTCCATTGTCTAAGAACAGGTAAAATTATGATTAAGTGGTACTGTTCCAATATTATTTTTGATTATTTTTTATTTTTTTTTCATTTTTACCGAAAACGAAGGTAAATATCCTACATCAAAATAGATGTCATCTCAAGAAAAGAAAAGGATATGATTTGAATTAAGGAAATTAACAAATGGGATTCTAAAGCCTATAGAAAAAATAAAATGAGGAAAAAAAAGCTTCTAACATGCATGTTTAACTTAGAAATAATGATTGGGCTTTTCACCAAATCACCAATTTTGGGAAGGATCGGAGTACCACTATAAAGTTCTTTGGGATCCAAAAGCTTTTCCTCTATCTTCAAATGTTTCATTATTTCACAAAAAAGAAAACCATATTGACATGAGTGGAGCCGCAGAGTTAGGAGCGCGCAAGAGGAGGCAAACGACACCACTTCTCCACACTTAATTTCTTACACTCATAGATGGTTTTTAAAACTACCATTAGATTAAAATCGAATAGTAGCTTTTAAAACTACCTATGAGTGGGAAAAATCAAGTGTATATAAATAAGAGTACTTGTATCATTACTCATTTAAAAAAATAATAATAAAATAAAATAGAAGTTAAAATAAAAAGGCATCCTCATCAAGGCAATTTCAGTTGCATATTTTGCTTGTGACTTTCCAAGTTCATTATGGATCGATCATGTGGTGATTTGGACTAGCTAGGCAATTATCTGAACCAGATCACCAACTAAGAGAAGAGAATCTACACTCAAATCCAATTGTTGGATGTACATGTTTTCTAGTATCTAAGTACTATTCATAGACTGGGGTTCTGAAGGGTAGTAAACGAAACCCTAAGAATCTTTTGACATTCTAATGCTAGCTGCCTGCCCAGAGGAGCTTTACTAGACCGACTCAACTTTTGGCCAAATGTTGGACTTGCTTGCTTAGGTCCTCAGGTGCTTAAAAGTGCAAAAATTGAAGTGATTGAAGGGAGATTGATTAGGAGACTATATGTAGGAGCTACGGAGAAGAGATGGATTTGCTCATTAGATCTGGCTTCATTTATGAAAGTAACCCTAACCCTAGCCCTAACAGGGGCACTGACTTTTGGGACGTAGGATATTCTAGACTGGAACATATCCACCAATGGCGGCAATTTAGTATTACTGTGTCAACTAATGGAGCTACATATATCTCTTCCCCATACTGCTTTTGCTTAACAGATTTGATTGGCCAGCTTAAACCTAGCTAGCTGGACCTACGACTAAACAAACTTAATTAATCTTTTAATTAAATTTATTTTCCATAGATTCGGTTCTAGTCCTGTTCTCTCTCTCTTTTTTTTTTTTTTTGGTTATTTTTACTATCATATAGTAAAATTAAGAAGAATTAATTAAGAGCTACATATATACGGTACTTGTAATTCTCTAATTAAATCATTTTTTTTTTGGGGTAGAAATGATCTATAATTAGGTGTCTTAAAGCTCATAGTGATTTAATCAATTTTTTCTTCAAATTATAGCTAACCATGACCTAAATTTAATGATTAACGTAGCTTCGATAACATGCCAACTCATATTAGCACGATTTAAAAGAACTGTTGTAAGTAGCATTACTATTCCCAATAAGCCCCGTTAGAAGGAACTATATATATATATATAAACATATTTATGAAGCTCACTTTAGTTTGAAAAAAAATCTGTGGGAACTAAGTTGAATACTGTTTCACAACAAAGAGAACCATAGCAGTAAGTAACAGTCGTTTAGTGAGTGTGTTGAGTGTTCTCTCCCTCTCTTTCTTCCCCAAGAGCGATCCCGAGACATATTCATGAAAGGTACGAGACTGTAGGTTGAGAGAGAGAGGGCAGCTGTACGTACGTGCAGTGAGGGTATGGATGATCTGTGATATTTAGGGTCACAAACTACACTAAAAAAGTTGTATATCGATCTCTCAACTGTCAAGACTGAATTCAGAGAAAGAGAGAGGGAGAGAGAGAGAGAGAGAGACAAGCAGGAAAAGCAGACGCCTAGCCATAGACCAAGCTTATTATTCGTGCAATCACGAATGAGGGAATGTTTAAAGCTGCTCCATAGCTTTATACTTGATTATTATCTTTTAATATATATATATATTTTCACAGACCAACAAAAAAGAAAAAAAAAAAAAAATCACATGTTTCCATTAATGCATAATTTAATAGCTGTATCCTTTTTTGCAGCTTTAACAGAAGTTTTTCTGCCGCTAACTCTCTTCCGCAGTCATTGTGTGAATCTTGATCGTACTTTATTCATTTATTTTGGTAATCTCTATCTGATGAAAAAGAAACAAAGGACCTTACCCTTTTGTACTAAAACCCAAAATATTTTTAGTGCTCACTGTCCCATATATTAGTCACTATTCACCGTGCACCTAGGGCTTCATAAATGCCAAAAGAGCAGCCTCTATGCTTGCTTTGTCTCGCTGCTCATGGGCGCGCATAACCTAAACTAACTAGATTATTACCATCTATATTTCTACCAAGACTTGTTTTTGGTGAAATTTACTTTATTAACCATCAAATTCTTTATTAATTTATTAATTATACATAAGGGTATATATATATATATAAAAAAAAATTAATTAAGCCAAACCACCTTGATAGCTAGGCTAGCTGATAATGATGGAAAGAATGAGGGCCACTTCTCTTGGGGACAAGGGCAATATTGAACGTGTGATTTTGTTCCTTTAACAAGTGTCACACACTCATTCGTCAGACTATTGGTTATCCAATCGGATCTTAACCCACGACTTGGTCCACAATTTAATTAGCTTCTCGTCTTCAACTTCAATCTGTCCCAGTTCCAAGCCCGTGACTTCAATTTGGCCTAACTAGGGACCTGCACTGACCACCATCATCCTCTGTCTTAGGCTACCATTCTTGGCTGTTGCCACCAGTCAACCCACTAGCTAGTTAACTCGCCTGTTACTGGTCGAGTCAACTTAGTTAAAAGAAAGTAAGCTCCTACTATGCGGCCAGTGCACAAAAATGGGTGTTTTATAGCATCTATTCATGTGATGATACATTACCAATTTTATTTTAACAAAATAAGATCAAAACATCAGATAATAACAAATAAATAACTAAACCACCTGTCTCGGCGACGGCAAACCCAGCCACTGGGTCAAGCATGACCCAATGGCTAGGTCTGCTATAACTCATCTGCTGTTGGGTCACCTCTCCAACGACTTTTTTGCCAAACCCAACCTTAAAAATCGATTCTAATGCTTCAAAAATTGATTATAATACCACGAAATTCGTTTATAATGCCTAAAAAATCAATTCTAATATCACAAAACTTGTTTCTAATGCTTCAAAACTCAATTTTTGATTCAAAACTAAAACTCAGAGGAGAAGGTTAACCCTTTTTGAGATTTTATCACCATAAAACCAGATATCACAACAGCGGAGCCATGCTGTCACTCACAGTGTCGGAATCATGTTGTGGGTCTCACTGGAGCAAGACCCACGCCGTGAGACCCAGGCCAGCCGCCGACCCACGGTCTTCTTCTTTCTCTCTTTGATTTCAACTTTCCTTCTTCTTTGAGTTGAAAATCAAGTCCATTGGCTATAGGTTTTTTTTGTGCATTTTTTTTGCTTTATGTGATGTGTCCTTGCAATGATTTCATTGAAGTTAAACTCTAAAAGAAAAGGTTTCCTAATTATTTCTTCTTAATTTCTAAATTCAAACTTCCACCTTAAGTCATATTTATGTGTACTAAATATTTTAATCCTCAACATGATCTCATTACCATTCTTAGCATATTGCTCACATTTACTCTATATATACACTCCATGGTAAGTTTGTAACACAACTATACACACGTCAATATATATAACCATATTGGGCATTTATGACTATGAATTAATTAATGTAGATTTTTAAGGCTGAACCAATTCTAACTTTTTGTATTTCTCTCTTTCTTCTCTTCTTAAAATATGCTTCCTCTGCCTCCTATATTTTATTTTATTTTATATTTTAACACTCTTAAAATCAAAACAATCTCCCACGAACACGACTGATATTTGAACTATGAGGCAAATATGCCAAATAATGAGCTATCTAAAGGTTCCATTTGCTCTCAAAAGTTAGGAGGATTGGGACGAGGGTTTCTGTTTGACCAATTTCCCTGCCGTGAGCTGGAGACGAAAACTTTCATTCGCTTAACAAAATCCCTTTTTGCATAGGAAAAAAAAAAAAAAAAAGTTCCTTTTTGACTATTTCTTTTCAATGTCACATCCAGAGGAAGCAGCATAATATTAAGACAACTATACATGTACGTATGTCTCTCAAAACGTACACTATGAGTCTATGATGATCTGATTCTACTAGGCTTTATTTTTTTCTTTGGCCCGAGGGGAGCAACTGCACCCATAATTCTTATGCTTAAGAGCATCGATATCTCTCCAACAACAGATTTTTTATTTTATTCTTTATTTTCTTTAAATATATTTTTTTAAGTGAGAGTGTGAAAGAGAGGAGAAGAAAGATAGTAAAAAAAAGAAAATGAGAGACAAAATTTATAGTTCGAGTGTCAACAGTGAATAGGTTAATCCGCTTATTTAAAGCATCTCCAAGAGAATAGTCAAATAGTTCATAATAGTCAAATTTGACTATTACGAGCTCTCTCCTCCTCTTTCTTTCATACAAAATAATACTTTAAAAAAAAAAAATATAGTAGAATAGAGAATTTATTGAAGTACCTATGAAAAACTGAATAGTTAAAGTAAAAATTTGTACTTTTTTAGTAACTATTTTTCCTACTTTTGCTAGAAATGCTCTCTGTTCATGCTAGATGAAAAAAAGTTAAATTGCATACTATGCTGGAGACAAAAAAACACCCATACTAGTTAGATTTTACTGTTATTAAAGATTTAGCTATTCTTTTGAAGATGTTCCAATATTAGTTTGATTTAACTATAAAAAAATAAATAAATAAATAAATAAAAGTCATTTTAAGCAATTAGGTGATGAGTTTGAAAAGCGGATTCTTGCCAGATAAACGATCGGTTTACATCTAGTGGTGATGAAAAGTCAATTATGGGTGCCATAAAAAGGGCACATTTTTTGGGTGTTTCAGGGGCCGGGGTAAAAACAAAGCATTGAAAAAGTCCTTACAAATGTGTCAAGTCATTGTTTTTGTGTTCTACAGTACTGTAGGATGAGGATCTATACTGTCCACCTAAATTGATGGACAGCTAGGCAAAGTTGAAGCAAACAGCCTTTAGCCTTCAACATGCTTGTGTATGATATAAATTCGGGAAGAAATACCCAAATTCTTTCATTTAAATATTTGGATTGAATTCCATTATATGTATAATGATATTGATATATTATGCTATGACTCAGAAATGCTCTAGTCATATATATTTTGCAATATATCTCAAAAAGACTAATCAAAATTATAATTGAAATTTCTTAGAATCATTTATATAACTCACCTAAATCAATCTACCCCAAACTCAAACTATCATCATCTTCTAGCTAGCTAGCGTGCTGGTGCTACTCATGCAATACCAGAAGAGTCTTATATATTAAATCACAAGATTATTCAAGGTTCAATTATAATCATGTTTACAAATTTCAGAATATTATGGCGTTAATATAACCATAGCCATAGATGTGTTTTTCGCTAGCTGGCCGCCATCCTGTGGATAACTTGTGCATGCATGTTTTTTTTTTTTTTGTTGTTGTTGTGGAAAATACATGTTTTTAAATTACATGTAAATGGATGCATTTTTTTTTTAATAAAATCGTGATTTTATCAAATATTATTTACTTTTAAAAATCACTTTTTTTTTTTTTTTTTTGTTATGAACTGTCTTTTTAAATTAAAATACCTAATACCCTCCAGCAAATAAGTCAAAATAGGCAGTTCCTATGCGTGGTTTGCCTTTTTTCTATATTTTACTAATTGTTTTTCTTTTGATAAATTGAACAAGAACCCTATCTAACACTTTCTTTTATCTGTCGATCGTCTGTGTTTGCCATACTTATGTACTCATATATATATTTCGTTGATTGAAATAAAAGAAAAATGCTAAAAGAAAAACATGAACGCAAAAGAAGAGAAAAAGGAGAAAGCATAAATGTAAACGGTTTAGTGAAAAACACAAACAAAAAAAAGTAAAGGAGCAGATGTTAAACCGACCAATGAAAGCATCTCCATGTAAAAACGAAATTCAGGACGAAAACGACTCCTCATTTCATCAAAATCAACGCGAGTCCTTGGTCTATATCACGCGCTTCACCCCCTCTTTTGGAATGCTATCATTTTACACCAGATTTTGTTTATCGGTCTTGTTCCAGCTAACCCTACGTTACATCTTTGTCACACACAATAGGCATCTCTCTCTCTCTCTCTCTTTCTCTCTGTGTGAATGAATTATACATATGTACGGCTAGCTAGTGTGCAATAATTAATATTACACAAGTGTTTGGTGAAGTTTGAAGCATATGATAGGTGGTTCTGTGTCTTTTGTGAAACAGAGACGTGGGCTTTATGTTGCATGAGAGAGGGGTGTCGTTGAGAAGTGTGATTATATTACAAATATATTCATTCAGGTAACAAAGAGGGTTTTCATTACAAAAATAGTACGTAACCTACTCGATCACCTAGCTAGCTAGCTGGGCATGCAGTGGAGCTCTTATATGGAACCTATATACCTACGGCTGGAGGGCTACGGTGTAGCTCCATGGCTTTGCTGCTAGCTAATCCCATGCTTGCTGTATAATCAATCAAATCATTGTTTCCCACTTCAGCTTACACACCTTTGAGCGATTTTAGGTGGTGTTTGGCAAATGGGTTGGCCTAGACATTGTAGTTGATGTAGATTGATGTGAAAAAAAGTAAAAATGTTTGGTATAAAAAAAAATGAAAAAGTGAAAAAGTTTTGTTTTGTAGTAATTTTTTTATTTGAATAATAATAAAAAGTGAATAATTTGATATAAAAAGTGAAAAAGTTAAAATGTTTTGATGTTGATTTTTTTTGAGAAATAGTGATGAATAGTGTCTGGGCCAAAGCCAAAGCTTTTACCAAACAAAGCCTAATTAGTGAATTACTCAAAATCTCCTGCCTTTTTGGTGTAGTCACAGTACTGGCATCTTTTTATTTTGTTTTTAAATATTAATCTTATTATTTGAGAATCATATGCATGCTTTAAAGAAGCTTTGGGCATTATATAAAATACAAAATGAAGAAGAAAGGTGAAGATGCTATTTCTCAGATCAAAATTCTTAAAGATAGTGATTCAATCTGTCTCAAAACCAATTTTTGCTTCTCATTCTTTTCTTTCACATAATTTTTCCCTACTGATGTATGCCAGAATAGCATACATATATCTTTTGGTGCCATGCGTATCTTTAAGATTTAGCCATTGATAGTTTTTATGGTCTTTGGAGGTGATCCCTATATATACAGAACTTGATAGCCATTGATAGCAAATATCCACAACTTGGGAGGCTTGCATAGCTTCCCAAATTATACATGCAAGTGTAACCACAAATTAGTTCTTAGCCATCTCTATAATACAACGCACAGTTATAATCACCGACAAGGTTTATAATATTCCTTAACAAGAGGTGCATTATTTTTATTTTTTAATGTACACTTTTTCTTACTCGTTTTTTTTTTTTTTTTTTTTTTTTTCAGCCACTTTTCTTCCATGGATCTTGGAAAGCCTGCTGCCATGGAATCACAAAGAATGCACACAAAGCTCACGTATCACTGTGAAGACTTGCCTCCTTCCAGCTTCAAGGACCCAAACTTGACATGTACCAACTCGGCAGCTGCACGGGCAGCAGCAGTTGCACGCTCTGCAGAGGCAATGGCAGCTCGAGCTTTCTCCAGGATCTCAGACGATTGTGGTCTTGTCTCCCTTTTGGCATCACTAACTGGTCCTGCATCATAACTTTTTATTGATGGTTCAATTTCATTAGTACCCAAAAATGGCGCATTGCTTGAAGCGCTAGGAGCTTGACGGTGCTCAGATTCTTGTTTAGTATACGTAGGCATAATAGATTGTGCCCCATTAGAAGGAGAAGATTTAAAAGAGCCTTGTTTGTTGGGAGCTTTAGAGAGTCCGACTCCAGCACATGCTTGCTTTGATCCACCCTAAAGATCAAGAGGCCAGAATTAATTGTACTGTACAATAAATAACATCAAAAAGCTACAAATAGATCACAAGAGAGTTGGTTGGTTTAAGAGAGGCCCCCTAATTGTCCAAGCAAGATGCTTATAACATATTTAAAGTTAGTTCACAATCATTTAATTCAAATGCACGAAGCAATCCATATCTAAGTAAATAAATCCATGTTAAGTAATGAAAGGGTTATTATTGGTTAGAATGGCAACCAAGAAGTTCACAGTTTACGCGCATTCATGCGTCACACACGCACACACCCAGATTCTGTCAATAACAGGAAAAAAGAAACGTGAAACTACTTCATCTCAAAGTAATCAATAAGGTTTACGGAAGAATGTATTACTAATTCATCTCATAGTAATTGAAGAGGGAGTTTTGCAGGGAGGGCCAAGCCAAGAGGAGTCATGGAGTTGGCTGTTCAAGCTTAAATTGAAAGTTAATAATTTGGAATCAAGATTGAGCTTAGTGCACTTATCTTGCGAACAATCTTGAACAAGGCTCAAAGCACCGAAGCTCAAATTGCTTGAATATTTTAATTACTAACAAACCTAGCAACCCAAGTAATAATTTGCTCAAACATACTTAAAGACTCAGAGGGAAAGATAAGATTGAGCTTGGCTCATCTATTTCATTAATTCCTTTAACAACTTCTTTCCTAACTGAATCAAGCCTAGTACCTTGGTTTGTCTGAGAGTCCTATTGCAGAAGTTTCTCCCTATAAATGTTCAATCTTAATAATGTGCATGCTAACAACAGAAATCATTTTCCCTCAATAATGTGGATTAAACATATATTTACTTATGCCATAGCAAAAAATTTATGAAGAGAAACTCCGAATGCACATCTTTTATCACAGATAATGGAAAGTTCATTTGGAATGTCAAAGGAAGTTAAAAATCAGATCAACTGATATCATCCTTGATGGTGATAATTTTGGTTGACAATACCCTAAGCAAATGAGGATTTAGACAAGGCTCCATGATAAGAAGGGTTTCACGTAGCCAATGTATAAGGCTTTCTTGAATTAAACTGGGAAGAATATCTGAGCTAGACCTATAAATTTTATGGTAAGGGCACCTGTAAACAAGAGCCAACAGTTACAACCTTAGGGAGCAGGATCGAATTGGCACAGGAAATGTCAAGGTATGTGGTATGTGGAATCGTGGGAATGAGGGAGACAAAATTCTAATTAATTGAGAGCCATTCAGAATTCCTATATAGATATCTATTTGAAAATGCACCAAGTCTCGAACCTTGTATTAGATATCTTGAAATTTCACTTAAGTGTTATGGAAACATGGTAAAAAAAAACTATGCCAAATTAATTGGAGATTTTGGGGAACACATAATTGACAGTTCTCTATAAAGGAAGTACTGATTCAAGAAGCAAGTTCCCTAAAATTTCAAAGCCATTTCCGATAAAATCTTAGATGCAGGAAACACAGGAAGCAGGATCCACTGATATGCATGATCATTTCGACTTTATAGAAATTAAGTAGTTTTTCTGTAATGATCACAAAACTATGGCATCAAGATGTCTTGTCATGAACCAATTACTAGCATCAACAGATAAATTTATGCCTAACCATATATGAAGAGAAACTGAAGCACAAATTGGTATAAGTACCAGCAGATCTTCGTGTTTCTTACTGAATTCTGCTTCTGTGTTTGAAGAATTCCATTCCAGATTGTACTCTTGTGCAATGCCATTCAATACCTTGAGCTTTACCTCTGCAGCTGGAGCACTAACTGAAAGCTTTTCAATTATCTACAAAAATAACATAAAATATAAAAAAGGTATATCAATATATTCAAGTCACAAATGGCTCCTCCTGCAGAAATATCACACTTGCAAAATTTGCTAGCCACTAAACTGTACGATTGACACCAGAGTCAGGACGAAGTTCTGACACAGCCATGACAAATTCCTTGCCATATTTTGTAGTAAATAAATTCTTGATCTGTAGCAAATCTGGCACATCTGAACATCTGGGAGCTGCAAATATTATGCTTGCGATAGCTTCTCGCAATTCTGATGGACATTCCCTGCCATACAGAAAAAGGATGGTTACAAAATTGACTCACATAAAGAAATTGGTTAAGAAGTAAGTGTTACTGGTTTCACAGATATCAATAAACCTCCTAGTTAAAGCAAACAAAAGTGATCAAATATCAAAGTCCCTTAATATTGGTTAAGCTAGAAGAACAAACTAGGCCTACCTAGGGTATTGATGAGGGAATAGAGCATTTCAGCAGGAAATATGCAATTATACCCCAGATTGTTTTAACAATCCAGAAAGCACTACAAAGGCATTTGTATGTGCCCATGTTTGCTTCCACCGATGGACAGCACAGAATTAGGATATTAAATTTGTCACATAAATTGATTCTCTTAGAAGCGGCAATGATTGATCTAAAATTGATTGCCCTATGTGGTGTTTTTAGAGGAAAGAAATGAGAGAAGCTTTGAACACCGCGAGAAAACGGTGGTGGAACTAAAATCTTTCTTCAAAACTCTTTAACTCTGGACAGCTCCTTTAGACTTTCTTAATGTGACTTTGGCATTCACAAATCTTAAAAAAAAATGTTTACCCCAGATTAATAGGTCAGAAGCTGCACAGACAGGAGATTGATGTTGAGGGTGTTTAATTGAACATAACAACAAAATATAGCTTATGTATTGATTATCATATGATAATCGATGCTTGTAAGAAAATTGATTGACTAGTTCATAACAAATATATGTATGGAAGTTTAAATGCGTCAAATGTGAATCTCAAATGAACAAATGTGACCATAATCTAGTTTCATAGTATTCCAGACTCTTCAGAACTTCAACTCTATCATTTTATATCAAATAATTAGTCACCAAAATAGCAAGGGGCTTTTCAAGGTATTCTGAATGAAATGAAGAAATTCCCAAGATCATTGGTGATCTTTAAAGATTTCTCTCAAGTATTTCATCATCTTGAAATCTGGCGCTACTCACGTTTGTAAAGTCCAATTAGGCAACCGTCTGTGGAAGAGTTTCATATAACATAGTGCTCTAGTGCTTTGCCAATTTAAGTTACAAGAAAGGCCAAGTGTTTTTAATACTTCGTCTTGAAAAAATATATCATAGTGATTGATGGATTTACCTCTGGCTTTCAATTATAGGAACACGTGCAAGAACAAATTCACAGAACAGCTCTAATATCTCATATGCAGCCCATATATTCTGTTCCCTTATAACATGCTCCACCTAACCAAATTAAAGAGCACAAATTAAATCTATAGCCAGTTTTATAAAGAACAAATTGCAATTAATCAGCAGCCATTAATCATGTGTTTGAAGTGGTACCCGAATTCGAGCTATCGCTTCCTGGCCAGCCTGCAAAAACTGGGCTATTTCCTTACGCATATGTTTGAGTTGCATATCCCTTTTGTTTTGCAGCAATTTGATGCGTGAGATTGCCAAGCTCACGCATGTTTTGCTACAAAACCACCCTAACAACATTAGATATGTGCAGCCCATAAAAAATTTAAAAATAGAAACAAAGAAAATAATTCAATTTATTCAATTGCAAAGCATAAAAGTCAACTATAATGGGAATTTCTAAAATCACACTTGGAAGGGGCAATGAAATCAATGAACTATGGATCAAGACTTTTTTCTAGAAACAGCTCACCGTCCAGAAGCAACGAGTTCTCATAATTATTAGAAAAAAGGAAAAAGAAAAACTGTTCAAGTACTGCTAATTAAAACGTCTTTCTTATATATATTGCTAACTAAAACTCTTAGCTGAAAGAAACCCATATGCCAAAATCCATTAATGGATATTGGGTATCTCATAGAACTGAAAATTGCAGCAAGATACAACCCTCACTAAGTCTACAATTTCGCATAACATAAACCTTAGGTGACAGAGTACAAGTTGGCCAACCTAGATTATAAAAGCATTAAGAAAGTAAACCACAATTAGCAAACAAATATACAGAGATCAATACATTTACCATAGTTGATAAAGAAAACTAAGAAATTGATAAAATGTGAGGACTTGGAGATAAAGAAGAATACTATTACTAACCATTTTGTGCCAAAAACACCTCTGTTGAAGAGCTGGTTTAAGATTGACATGGATGAATAAACGGCAAAGCTAAGCCTCCGCTAAATGAATAATCCAAGGCGGATCTTTCTCTTTCTCTTTCTCTATGATTGAATCGTAGGGAAGGGCAAGTCTGAAAGTGCTTTTTCTGGGTCTCTGTTTCTACAAGATCGATTGCGAGACGACCAACCAAAAATGGTCTCAAGGGTTAAGTGCTGTTTGGCTTAGCTTTTTTATTTCCTCAAAAGCATTTTGGTGCTGGAGCAAGTTCTAGAAAAATAAGGCAACTAAGGACACAAAAAGTAATTCCTCCGAGTTAGAAGAAATTATTTCAATATGGTTAACAAAAAAGTATATATATTCTCTTAAACTACCCTTATATGGTTAATGTCCTCTCTTAAGCTATCCAATGTATTTCTGGGATTATTTTTTTTGAGAGATGTGTTTGAAATGTTTTATCTAATATAACTTCATTCGATTAAAAAAAAAAAAAAAAAAAAAAAAAAATTGTATCAATGTTTCTCCCTAAACTATCAAAGAATGTCAATATCCTTTGACTCCCTCTCACAATGCCAGCAAAAAAGAAAAATAAAAATGATCCAAATAAATTTCAATTAAACAAAAATATATTTATAAATTTGAGAAAAATAACCAAAACCAAAAAAAGAAAAAAAATTAAAAAAACCAAAAGGGATGACTGAACCACCCTAAACGGTCAGAGGGTGGTTAGGCACCCCTAAAAAGAGACATTTTTTTTAACGAAAAAAAAAAATAGGGGATGGCTAAACCACCTTCAAATTGCCAAGGATGATTCATTTATCTGACTATCTCTAGATATGATAAGAGGAATGGTTCAATTACCCCCTACTATGACAAATACGATGGCCAAACCACTCCCATTTGGCCAAGGAAGTGGCTCAACCACCCTCTTGGTTTTTCATTTTTTTTTATTAAAAAAAAAAAATTATATATAATTTTAAGAATTTAAAAAAATTATATGAAGTGTATTTTTGATATTGGGGGACATTAACATTTTTTGTAGTTTAGGAAGAACATTAACACAATTGGTAATTTAGGATAATGTGTTATAGTTTGAGAGTGGTATATATACTTTTCCCTATGGTATATTAAGTTGATATCATTGAATATATGATTTTTACATAATTTTAGTCACTTGTTCTAAGGACAAATGTCACATACTTGGTTAATCCTATTAAAACGATATGTTATAATCACATGCTTTAGAACAAATCTTGGTTTATTAGGCTGGTCATGGAATTTTTTCAAACCCAATCAATTGTTACAAAATTTTCACATTCAAGGTTTAACAAGATCTCCTCTTTAACTACCATCCTTTTTGCAATGTCCTCCAATGTTTAGATTTTTGCAGTGATACCCCAATCTACCCTTTTTCTAAATTTTTTATCTTATGAAAAGAACTTTGTCATTTTGAATGGCAGAATGGGGGAATTGCGCCACTATTGAGCTTATCTCTCTTCATGTCACTTTGATGCTGCTGGAGATTTAGGTGATGCTGAAATTGTCTTAGCCTTCTCCCTTTAGCTAAAACCAGTATTGAGCCATGTGGGCCTCAATCATGGGCGCAATTCTCTCTTTAGCTATTCCATTACGACGCAGATCTGCGTGCTGCACAGCCATGGGCACCGTCTTTGGAGCAGGCGGCGAAACAAAGGCTTTGACCCAAGATGATGAAAGAGAGAGGAGTGAGATTACCGAAAAAATGAGAACATTTTGCCCAAAGGTAGACAGACAACTACTTGGCAAATTGTGTGTTTTAGATAGCCGAAACAACATAAGCTGTTGGACACGAATTTTATTTAGCTCATATTAGTTAAATTTAGACAATTTAAGAAAAGTTTTAGCTAAGCTGCTGGAGATGCTAACAGCATACATAAAAAGAAATAACAATGGTTGAACTTGTGCATGGGGCGAAATCAAAGGGAGCTACACCGGGAATCAAGCCATGCAATAATATCATTAAGTACTTCAAATATCCTGTCATCGGGTTCCCCTTCCAGAATGCAGTGATAACCATCTTCATAAAGTTTTAAGGTTTTGTCATTTGTAGAGGCCTTCTCATAAAGAAACTGGCTCACTAACGGATCTGTCACCTTATCTGCAGCTCCATGAAGAATCAGCAATGGAGATGAAACCTGCAACACCTCCATAGTTGTTTAAATGTTGTAGATATAGCATGTAATAACAATGGGATGATATATATCCTCTTCTAGATGATGACAAAGAAGAACACTAAAGGAAACTGACCCTCTCCACTTGCTTCTCAATTTCACTTGTCACCTTCAAAAGTTCCACAGCAGTTTTCAACCGCGTTTGACTGTTATAACAAATCACATTGTATACAGACTACAATACAAAAATGCAAAATTTAGTGTTCAAGAATCTTTGCAGGGAACAATAAATAAACTATTAGAATCTTGAAAAGCAGATAAGAAAACTAGTTACTAGAATGGTTTAAATTCACTGAAATGCTAGTTAATAAAATGTTGATGGTAATTGTGGAAGAAAGTCAGAGTTATGTATCAGGTATGGAGAATCATCAGCGTGCTACATGTCAAATATAACAACTTCATGTGCCAAAAAGAAAGAAGAAAAGAGAAATACATTGAAATTCAGTGCTTCTTGTTTCTTTACTGAAAATTGATAAATATGTAGGATACTCCAGCGGCCCTAAATCTAGCTGATTATCTTCCATCTCAATTCCCCCCTCTTCATCCGGGCTTAAATGTTATTATAGTTAGCAATATCCTTTAGACTTGTATTTACCAGCATATAAAAGGTTCAATTCATCTATTGTTGCAGTGCTAACATGTTCAGTGTCTTTCTGAGATCTGGCGCATAGGCCTGTATACTTCAGAATGTTCAACCAGTTGTTGGATCACAGTGAAGTACAACACAAAAGCCTGTTCAAATTACATGCTATACAAGTGCATTCATATCCGAGAGTAAATAAAGGACAAACCATTTTCCTTTTCCTCAGTTCTCTGAAGGCTAGCTGAGACAGATCTTTTTTTGGGAAGAGCTTTGCTTTTGGCATGACTTTGGACATGAGGGTTAATACTTTCAGAACTGGAGCTGGAGGTTTCACGTCCTCTGAAATCTTAGCAGCAACTTATGGTTAGCAAATTTTTCATCAGGTGAGAGTGACAGAGTATATTGGTCCAGATACAAGATTTGGAATGTAACTTCCTGAAAATCCCTATAAGTCAGGATAAGCATGCAAACTAGTCCCCCTTCCCCTCTCTCAAAAAAAGAAAGAAAGAAAGAAAATGCACACATAAATCACTATATAATCATCATTCACTGTGAATAATAAAGCACACATAACATGTCCCCCAGTCATGAGTAATGAAACGATGTTTGCTTATTGCATCAAATGTATTGTAATAGTTTGGATAACTGCCCAAGATATACATACTCTCATATGTTAGTGTGGATGCAGACATGTGATGCTTAATCTTGTTTAGAATATGAATAATTTTCTGGATACTTCATCTTTCCAGATTCAGAAAACAAAATATAATTCTTCTATACAAATTTTAACAAAATGTCGCCAACATTTTTGTCTCTTTTTTTTTGAGGCGGGGGTTGGTGTGTGTGTGGTGGGTGGGGAGAGGATAGACATTGGATAAAACTGAAATGAGTTATTGTTTGAGGATTAACTATTTTAACACGGCCATGTTTAGTGTATGAACCAGTAAAGAAGAGGCATTTCAGCCCATTGAGTAGAAAATCAATCTAACTGCATAAAATATCTCCATGTAGTCACAATGAGAAGACATTATGCATTGCAATTGGTAATCCACAGGGGGCAGCTCATCTTGGTATCACGTCTCTAAGGTTACTAAAACCACGTACACTAGGAGAAAAGGCAGTAAACTCAAACACTGTACAATTGTACCCTAACATGCAGAGGTAAGGAAACCTACATGAACTCAGTGCACCATTATACAAGTGAAATCGATACTACCACTGTCTACGGACTGACTCAAGAGTCCTAACTTGGTGGCTAGGATAGGGTCCTTTGAGACATGGCCTCTGCCTGTCTCTCCACACCGAAAACAGACAATTATGGTCCTTCTCCAAAGATAGCTCTCACCTGGCAGCCACTACCTGAAAACCCGCAGGAATCATACTTGCAGACAGGCTATTATGGGCTTCTGCACATTCCTAATTGCTTATATGAATGAAGTTACTAGGCAATTACATAAACTTCCCAAATTAAATTCTATGTTTTATTCTCCTTCTCATTCTTACTTCAGGCTAAGCTCCCTCTGAATCTCCATCTTATCTTCTCCATATCCCTTATTATGCTAAAAGGTTATGAAACCCTAAAGAGGAACTTAAACAGTAGTTCACACAAGAATGAATAAGCCGCCTTAAATGTGCTTTTTTGGATCAACCAGGTTTGCATGAATTAATTAGGTACAAAATTCACAGACTAGTTTCCAGAATAAAGAATTTCTACATATTCAAATGAAATAAAGAAATTTAAACCAGGGAATGATACAGATCTTCAAAATTTCATAACTTCAAAATGCTCATAGATTGTCAAAAAGTTCAGAAATTAGTACCATGGATTTTCAGAACTATTGACCATGAACAGTAGGGAGTAGGGATGGGCTTACTTTACACATTGGCGCCACAAGGATGACTCCATCCCATCCATGTGGTTCCTTTAGATGAACTTTAAGAGCAACGGCCCCACCCATGGACTGTCCGAATAAAAACCGGCGCAACCCTCTCAATTCAGGTCTTCCTTCCAATTGAAACATAAAACACAATCAGGAACACAGTTTTGTCAATTGAATTCATCAAATCTAATAAGAATGCAATTTCACTGATGGTGATGCTGATTCTGAGAGGAGTTTAGAATGTCGCACCTTTGATTTTAGTATAATTTTCTATAACATTATCGGCGAGTTCATCAAAGCTTGGGATGTAACCATGCAACCCTTCAGAAAGGCCAAAACCAGGATGGTCCAAAGCATAAATAGCATATCCAGATGCAGCAATTTGCTTGGCAATACCTGAAATTCAAAACTCACCATATATAAAAGAAGAAGCCTTCGAATTCGGTTTGCATATACCACAGTAGAGTAGACGAAAAGAAGGAAACATAAGATATAGTTCTAGTCCATGTTCTTATGCGAATATAATCACAAACCTTCAAAAAAGAATGTGCAAGTATCACCATAACCGTGGCAGAAACACAAAGCACCTTTGATGCGAACACCTGGTTGTGGCATCCAGCTTTTACAGAAAATTTCCAATCCCTTCGAGTTCCTCTCGTACCACTATAATATCATTAATAGCCACGAAAATTGAGAAATCAAACAGAAAGTAACCATTTGAACCACACGTATTCAGCTTATTTTGAGCGGATCTTTCTTAAATTTAATTTTTTGTCACAGTTCCAGACAGGAATAGCTTACCTCCTCTGTTATGATCCCAGTAGGAGCCATCTACCCACCAATCAAAATCCATTGACATTCACAAGAAAATACCAAAAAACAAAACAAAACCAAATATTCAGAAACTGATATGATATTTCAATCCAAACGCAAACCACGATCATGATGGAACCAAACCAACCTTGAACAAGCAATGATCAAGCTGTTGCTGGGCCTCCACGAAGGCCAAACGGACCCGTCTGCGAGCGGGAGCCATGTCCAGGTTCTGAGAAGCGATCGCATTCAGCTCCTCGCTCACTCCTTCGATTGGTGACCTTTTCTTGGCCGTGACTGTAAGGTGAAGCTTTGGGGCTGAAAGTCCGGTCTCTGGGTTGGTTTTGTGACGGAGAATAATGGGTTGATGTTGCCTTCCAGGAAAGTTGTTCGGAGAGATGGATTTCCTGGGAAAAAGACAGAGCTCCGGTGATCGGAATCTCAGGGTGAGGGGGAGGTCCATGGATACGGACACTCGTCAAAATAGTCAAATTCAGAAAGCTCACTGTTCCTTTTTCCAAGTTGCAGTGTCGAACTATTCCTCTTTCCAACGTAGCGCGCACTAGCTGGAGCGTCCACATGGATCACGTGGGAAAAATTGGGAAAAGGAAAATTTCACCGGAGAAGGATCGAAATGGAGGGGATCGTTTAGTTGTTTCAAGAGGGTATTGTTGTCTTAAAAAAAGAAAATGACATAATTGTCCCCTAAAAACAAATAAACCGGTTCCTCTCAAGGATCCAAGTCCAATTTTACCCCGGTGTGAATGAACAGTTACCACGTGGCATAGCCACACGTCACCCATTTATGTTAAAAATTTTGAAACCCGTTTTAAGCTTCGGCAAAACAGAACTCCTCCCTCTCCCTCCCAAATTTTCGTTCGTCAAACCCTCCCCCAGATTTCCCTCCAAAATTCCTCCCCTTCCACCAAAGGCTCTACCACAGCCACCGTTCGCCGGAGAGCTGCAGCAACCGAGAACCACGAAAAAACCAAAACACCCCCTTCCTAGCTTTGAAGAGAGAGAGAGCGGGGAGGCATCGGGCTAGAGAGAGAGAAACCCGAGTTAGTGAGAGAGTGGTGCGGATTGAATCACTGTGGCTTGGCCACTGTCGGTGTGCGGAGGAAAGCGACTGAGGAGGCGGACCTCGGCCCAACTCCGGCGAGCTCCACCCGCACGTTTGGTCCCTGTGTTTCTCGGTGTCCAAACAGAAATCAGGTAGGTGTTGGTGTTTAATTTTCGAAATTTCTTGATTTTTGAGTAGCTAGTCTGGGGTTTTAATTCTTGTTCTTGCCATGGCCGATTGGGTGTCTCTCCTTGGTGAGATTTTTGGTCAGCTATTATCACAGTAAAATAGTATGTGACAAAACTAGCATTTATTATAAGATGTCAAATGACTAATATTCATGTCTGATCCAAGCACTAGCAACCCAACTTTAGTCTCATTTTTTTGAGGTTGTCACATTCTGCATTAAGACCCATGTCATTGTTCTCATCTCTCTTCATAATTAGGATTGTCAGCTCCAGTTTGTGCAATTTTTTCAGTCCTTCAAATAAACTATATTGTTAAGTTCTCAGTAATAATTTACAGTTAATGCATTAGTGTAAGGAAATGAAATCTTAGTATGCTTCATTCCTTGTATGCTTATCGAAACCTTAGTATGTGTGGGTTAATCACCAAAACATTCTAGTATGCTTCATTCCGCATTTTTATTGCTGTGTAATTGAGACTAATCTAAAAAATATCATGTTTCTTTTTTGGCAGAAAGAGATTGTTGAATGTGGGCAACTAAAGCATTCGGGATACTTCTATGGGGGTATGGAAAACTTTTGTGAGGTGAGGGGGTGCGTTTGACCCCTCTTGACCTCCTTCCCTTCGCCACTGCATACCACACTACATTGAGCTTACTGTCAAGATAGAGAAAATTGCCTTAATAAATTTAGCCCAAAAGCCACCACAAAGACTTCTTGAAGACAAATTCATCTCGCTCTTGCAGTCATGTAAGACTCCAAAACGACTCCGCCAAATCCAAACCCGGATAATCACCCACGGATTCAAAGACAACGACTACATTACCTCAAGATTTATCACAGTATGTGCGGAGCTGAAGAAAATTGCTTATGCCCGCCAATTGTTCGATCAAATTCCAGACCCGGGCATTGCGTCATGGAATGCAATGTTCAGAGGGTATGCTCTAAATGAGTCTTATAGGGAAGTTTTGGTTTTGTTTAGTCAAATGAAGAGCTCAGACGTAATGCCCAATTGCTCTACCTTCCCTATTATTTTGAAATCTTGTGGGAAAGTTAATGCATGTGTAGAAGGCCAAGAAGTGCATGGTGTAGCAATAAAGGGTGGTTTTAGAGCAAACCCATTTGTGGGAACTACGTTGATTGATATGTATGCTGGTGGGGGAGCGATTGGAGCAGCTTACAAGGTGTTTGGTGAGATGGTTGAGAGGAATGTTGTTGCATGGACTTCAATGATTAGTGGGTATATTTTGTGTCGCAAGATGGTTTCTGCACGGTGCCTTTTTGATTTGGCTCCTGAGCGAGATGTTGTGCTGTGGAACACCATGGTTTCAGGTTATATTGAATTGGGTGATATGTTAGCAGCACGCAAGCTTTTTGATGAGATGCCCAACCGGGATGTGATGTCTTGGAATACTATGTTGAATGGTTATGCTAATAATAGGGATGTTGAGGCTTGTGAGAAGCTGTTTGAAGAGATGCCTGAGAGGAACATTTTTTCTTGGAATGGATTAATTGGAGGGTACGCACGTAATGAGCATTTCTTTGAAGTTATGGAGACTTTCAAAAGGATGCTAGCTGAGGGTAATGTACGTCCTAATGACGCCACACTCGTGATCGTGTTGTCTGCATGTGCAAGATTGGGAGCTATTGATTTGGGAAAGTGGGTTCATTTATATGCTGAAAGTAATGGACATAAGGGAAATCTTTACGTTGGGAATGCTTTGATTGACATGTATGCAAAATGTGGAATTGTAGAAAATGCAGTTGATGTGTTCAAGAGCATGGGTACGAAGGATTTGATTACATGGAACACCATAATCAATGGTTTAGCAACTCATGGACGTGGGAGTGATGCCCTAACTTTGTTTTGTCAGATGAAGAATGCTGGAGAAATACCAGATGGAATCACCTTCATAGGAATTTTATGCGCTTGTACGCACATGGGATTAGTTGAAGATGGCTTTTCCTATTTCCAATCAATGGTTGATGATTACTCAATTGTGCCTCAAATTGAACATTATGGTTGTATGGTTGATCTGCTTGCACGAGCTGGTCTTTTAGACCATGCTGCGGAGTTTGTGAGGAAGATGCCCATGGAACCGGATGCCATTATATGGGCTGCCTTACTTGGGGCATGTAGGATTTACAAAAACATTGAGTTGGCTGAACTGGCTCTTGAACGGCTTATTGAACTTGAACCGAAGAACCCAGCAAATTTCGTCATGCTTTCAAATATATATGGGGATCTTGGGAGATGGAAAGATGTTGCACGTTTAAAAGTTGCAATGAGGGATACTGGGTTCAGAAAATTGCCCGGATGTAGCTTGATTGAGGTCAATGATTCTGTTGTTGAGTTTTATTGCTTAGATGAGAGGCATCCTGAGAGAGAGGAAATATATAGCGCTTTGAGAGGGTTGACAAAGCTGTTAAGGTCGTCTGGATATGAATCAGACCTGTTGGAGCTTGGGCAGGGAACTTAAAAGATAAAGGAGTGATATGACAAGCATTACCAACTTATCTCATATCATCCCGTAACTTGTATTGGATCAACCATCTAGGTTTCTTCTGTGCGGCTCCCAGCGGGTAGGTGCTAGTCACGTCCAAGTAGAATAGTTACAATTGGTCTTTCCAACCTATCCTTTTAAAAAATAAAAAATAAATAAAAAGAAAAAGAAAAAAAGAAGAAAAAAAGGAGGTATTGGACCAGATGTTCTTGTCACTAATTGTATTTTCTTTGATATGAATATCAATTTATTGATTTGTGTTTGTTAGATATAATAGTTGAGATACATTAATTAATAATATTATTTAGATAAATATTTTCGAACACATGGATTTTGAGGAACCGGGAATCATTTCATTGTCAATATTTGATTTTACAGAAAATAATATTATGTCTTGCGAACTCCTATCATCATGTCCATCTTTTCATCATGATAACACTCATTTCGCAGCTTCCAATTACTATGCGATACATCATCAATTTTTTTTTAAAAAAAATGTAAAAAATAAAAGTGAGCAATTATACCAAATTAGAGGAAAAAAAAAAAACCTGCAGGCAAGAACCAGGCCAGACCCACGGTGTGGGTCTTGCTACGTGTGGGTCTGGCCGGTAGTGAACGCTTCAAACTCCATCGGTCGTGGCCCGCTTCAAAACCCGTTTCTAATGCCTCAAAATCTATTTTTAATGCCCTAAAACCCGTTTCTAATGCCTCAAAGCCTATTTTTAATGACTCAAAACCCGTTTTTAATGCTTCAAAACTTGTTTTTGTGTTCAAAACTAAAATTTAAAGGTAGAAGGTTAACATTTTAAGGATTTTATCACCCTTAAATTTAGTGTATTTTAGTTTAACTTATTTTTGTGCACTTTTTATATTTTTGCTTATGTATGGTTATTAATTGGAGACTATAAAAAAGTGTTATGAGGATGGTCATGATAAAAAGTTTTCTCTTATATTATTTTAAAGAATTTTTAAATGAATGGAATAAACCAAGAAGTCGCTCTAAAAAAATCCTTGTCCAGATTTTGACAGGCTGACCTTCTTGTGTGTAGCTTCTAATGGGCTTTAGACGAAAGCCCAGGCCGAGACGCAAGTTTGGACCAAGATATCAAGGCCGTCTTAGGAGGACTTGGATTCCAACAGTGTTAGGCCCAGCTCAAGGTTCGGCCCCATGCAGGTAGGCGTCTCTGTGCGTTTCTTTTTTGTTTTGGTTTCTTTTGGGGAGTGGGGTAGTGTTGGACTTCGTACTTTGTAGCACGCCCATGATTTTTGATTTGGTTTGGTTGTACTGCCCGTTGTTGTAATTTGTTGTTTTATTTTTGAGGGTTGCTACACTTACAAACAAATCCTTGTAAACACGTGGCAAGAAAGAAGACAAAATAAATATAATTGTTTTTTTTGGGTGTTTTTGGTCCTTTTCCTTGCCACATGTGTTTGTCAGGATTTGTTTGTAAAAATCTTTTGTAAGTCTAGTATTTCTTTTTATTTTTATGCATTTAAATTTTTTTTAAAAAAAATTTAAAGACACAAGAATTTAACAGGTTTGGAAAAATTGCTTATGTGCGTAGGCAGCAACAAATGGGACAGAACTAGCATTTTAGGTTCGGAGATAAATATGCAAGTGCAGTAGGAATATATAGAAGTCTTCAGTTCTTTAGACAATCGCGTGTGCAATCGGGTGCAGTGGTGAGTGCGTTCGATCACACTACCAAATACTTCAGGCTCATTAGCCGTTACGTGTGCGGTCGATCGCTTTGTGACTAGTGCGATAGATTGCACTATTAGAGACTTCAAATTCATTAATTGCTATTTGTAATTTGTTTGTTCGAATAATAAAATTATTAAAAAATAAATAGAAAAAAAGAGGGGATTCAAATTTTATTTTAAAAGAATTATAAAGATATTTATTAAAAAAAAAACATAGAAAAGGCATTGTGACTTGAGAGACAGAACCACCATATAATTCCGCCCGCAAAAATATTGATGTTTCTTCAAAGAAAAATGCAATGAACGTACATCTCTCCCGGCCCTTTTTCTTCTTATGAAATCTTAAACTACTTATAAGATACAATGTATATGGAAATTTTTTGTGTCTTCTGTCTTGACTCTTGCCTTTTCTTTTTCTTTTCTTTTTTTTGTTGCTATGTTAACAATACTCTCTCTCTCTCTCTCTCTCTCTCTCTCGTATACACAGACACACGTACGTGCCATGTGTCACATGTGCACGCACAACTCGGCTGGAATATTTTTTGTTAACAAGGCCAGGTTTCTTTAATTTCTCGAAAGAGACATCATAATGTTGAAGGCCTTTCGATTAACAAATGTGTTTTAGTGTTATTATCATCGTCTGAGGACGACTGAGATGGTCTTATTAAGTATCTTAACTTGAAAAACCACATTAAAGAAAGGACAATAATTGAAAAACCATTTCCATGTTGACGACGTTCGTGGGTTCCCACTCTCAACGGCTCTCATACTTAGAATTTAATAACTTTATACTCATCTTCTTCTTAACTCCTTAAACTAACACCACCTACTTAATTTGTACATATTAATTATAAGTTCACTTAATTTTTTAATTAATCCATGTTTCTTTTTTATAAAGAAAATAGCTCTCTCTCTCTCTCTCTCTCTCTCTCTATATATATATATATATATAGTTTGGCGGCTTCAAAACCTGGCCCGATATGCAATGTCGAGTAGTGTATATGCCAAGTGGAGGGTAATCTAAGCAAGTTCTGTTTATTATTTGAATTCCCATTCCTTTTTAAAATTGATTAGTAGCTTAATCTCATTGATGTCTTTTTTAAATGCTTTTCTAATGACGGCCTCAAGCCTCATCTTAGCTTTAAACTCCTTTGGGTTAGTGGTAGTTGGTGGGCATATATGATAGTCAACTTGTTTCTTGGCAGAGTCCAGCGAGCCACCTCAAAAAATAATGAAACGAGCAGGACTCTTTTTTTATTTGCTGAGGAAATGAAACAAGACTTGTTATATATAGTTTTTTCAGCTGTACAGTTTTGATGAACTATGAAGGTGGTGACCCTAGTGAATCTAAAGACACATGTACTATATATATATATATATATATATATATATATATATATGCAACTGTCCCTTGGGGAATACTTTATTTTCTGCTTTAAAAAAAAGATTGAATTAGTTACCTATTTGATTGATGTGGCTATATATCTTTCTTTTTTCTTTTTCTTTTTTTTTTTTAATTAAACGATGGTTATGTTTGTTCAAAAAGTTTCAATTAATGTTTTTAATGGGTAGCTCAATTGACTAAAGACCACGTCTCATGAAGCGGAGGTTACTAGGTCGAATTTTCAAGAAAAAGGGAGAGAAAAACAGATCTTCTGAATATTATAGTGAGATCCCCACTCTAAATGTCATAACTCTCTTTGTCGATTACCAAAAATAACTCATAAAAAAATTTAAAAAAAAAAGCTCAATTTTTTCATTTTTTTTTTATCCATGATGCCGCCGGACGCACTGATCTTTTGAGACCCACATAACATATTTTTTTATTATTATTATTATTAATGTTTTTCTTTTTTCTGGAAGTGGTTATCATAACATTTGATTACTTGTGTACGTAGCATCACTTTTAGGGTTTGCCGCCGAGAAAATGGAGGAAATTTGAGATTAAAAAAGGCTAGTCATGTTTAGAAATGATGTTACACCACTTATGAGATTCTAAGTAATAAAATGAAGCAAATTCAACTTCTCTAATGTGTTGATGGGGTTCTTGATGCTGATACTACATTCTATAAGTCGGTCCCCCGACAATGGGTTTCCAAGATTCCAGCAATTAAAGTCGCACAAAAATGTACGACAAAACCAATGAGAACAAAACGTCGGTCGAAAATGGTTTGGTTCACGTTCATTTAGAGAAAATTTGGCCCAAGATGGTCGGTACAAAGGAACTTAATGATTTGCACAACGATGTGATGGGGAAATGACTTTGAAAAGAATGATGCTAGAAATTTTAATGAAAAAAGTTTTATTATTAGTCAAATATATACAAATTGCTGTGCTTATAAGTCAACTATATACAATATTTGTTGTCCATGAATTTAGTTTTTAGGGCATGGTTAAAATTACATATTTATTTCTCTATTTGGTTGTACTATTATTACTCGGACATTCAAATAAAGAAATAACTATTTCGTTAAAAAAAAAAGAGAGTAAAAGAATAGTTATTCCACTTAAACGGAATATCATCTTTTTCAAAACAAAAAACCATTATTTTCATGGGTTGGTCGGCCACCAAAAGGCTATGAGGCATTTTTTTTAACAATGATTTTTAGAATTATGGTATATTTTAGTTGAAATCTGATATAATTTTAATTAGGAAATTTGGTAATTCTCGTATTATCATGAAACGGATGAATAAAAATGATCATTATATTCCAGCTTTCTATATATATATGTTCCAAGTAACTCTCATTCTTATTTTTACGTAATCATCATTTCATATTGCAATATACCAAACATATTTATAACTCAATAATTACATCAATTTTTAATAACTTTAAACTTACATTTATAGTGTTTCATACTTTTTTTTTTCTTTTGAAAATGAGTCGGAGAATATATGATCATACAGTTCATTACGTTTATAAAGATCCTCATGTATAAGTCAACTACTAGATATATTAGATGTACCAGATTAATATTAGCTTCACCTTGAAAATATTCCGGATTCACAAAGGTTTTTCAAACTCCTTTTGTCAAATCTTTGAATTTTCACCTTTTTTTTTTCTTTAGGTAGATAGACGTTACTTTTTGACCCCAAGTAATTATGAACCATGCATTTGATTAGAAAAAAAAAAAAAAGTAATTATGAACCATAAACACTATGCTTGACTCTTGTCCTTGGAGCCTGGAGGTACACGTATTTTTGTGTTTTTTCTTGGTTTTTTTTTTCTCCTCCCCAATAACTCTGCATTTGCATTTAAATTTAAGCAAATGGCAAACGTGTAATTAAAAAAAAAAAAAAAAAAAAGCATGGCAAAGTGTGAAATGTTTGAGTTCAAAGTCTTGCATCTTCTCCCCCAAGAACTCTGCAAATTTCAGAAGATCCTATTCCCACGAGTAACGCACCATTGATGTTTCTCTCTTCCCCATTTGCCCTAATCCATGGCCAAGTGTCAAAGTAAGTGGAGGCCGACAATGGATGAGTTTAGTGAGTGCCGGTCAATTGTTAATCCACGTTGTGTGGCAAGAAGCTCATTTAAGTCATTCTCATTAATTAAGAAGTTGTTACAAGTCCCATTCGCACCATGTACTTCCATGAATTTAGAATCAGTTAATATGTTAGTGTTTAAGATGATTTGATAATCTGATATAATTGCAAGGTGAAAACAATAGAGAATATATGTATATATGGATATGGTCATGTTTATAGTGGTTTTAGATTCATCTCAACGGTCCAAATTTGATTGAATATGATGGTCATAATTCATAACCACCATGCCTCACTTAATAGCCACCTAAATGAGCATTTTAATACCTTCAAACTGCTAAATTTTCATTAAATAATCGCATGGAAATTAACAACCAGTTCAGTCGATTGAGCCTTAATCTCAGTCTACCAAAGTGCTTCAATCGATCAACATTCGACTAAGACATCTACTCAAGCTCTTGAGTTTTTGTATTGGAATGTACTACACTAACGTGCAAATCACGTGTGAAGTAACTGGCGTTGTCACCGCGAAGCTACTAACTCTCTTCTTCATTACTCAATTAAATTGTGATTGACCACACTATATATCTTTAGCGAATGTGGGTACAAATACCGTCCAATCTTTTATTTTTTCTATACACTTCAAAATTTCGGCTTTCCCTTCAAAATTTTGGGTTAACATTAATGATGTAGATCTTTTAAATTAATGCACTTAATTAATACTTTAGATACAAAATATATTTCATAATTATTTGAAATAATCTAACAAGTTGGAGCTAGAGTTGACTGCAAATCGTGTACTAAAAAGTATATATAGTTTGGCCGGTGATGATCAGTTTGTATATATGTTCGAGATCAAACATTAAAAAAAAAAAAAAAAAAGAAGCTTGTCGTAAGTTTGTAACCTTACATGAAAACATGATAACATCATCATCTTCTTAAAATGAAAACAAATTCAGGTTTATCCTCCAGTTGTCATGCAGTAATGTACTCAGCGACGTCATGATCATAAGTATGTAAACATATTTGTTTATATATTCTGTTTAACATGGATTTATCCAAAGGCTATTGGACATTAATATCACATCAGTTTTGTGGGATGTAACGTTTGTGTGTTTTGTAGCAATATTACTCATACACGTGTAACTTTAAAAAGATTGAATTCCAAATTGAAAATACCTCACAAGTGTGAATGGTTAACATATAATAGTTGGTATAAACAAACTTTTTGGTTAAATTGTGCCTCAACATGTTATATTATGATCTCACAAAAGACTTCTTAATGTGTCTATCTCTTAATAAATGGTATCAGACATATATGAACGTACGAGAGTCCCATAAATGTCAATCTGTGTAATAATGATAAGATTTCTTAACTCTATCCGTCTCACTACCCGGACTTTTGTTTTTTTAAAAATAAAAAATAAAAAAAAGATATCAACTAGTAGAGTTGGTAAAAGTTTTTGGTATTATATCATAGAGCTGACAGAGATTTCTGTCTTTACCCAAATTAAGCTGTTATGGATCATAAAGAAAATTAAGATTTATCCTAGCTCGATCGTTCGATCTACAGTAGTAGTCAATCAATGGATTTAAACTTTAAAAAATAAAATGTTCAAAAAGAAAAGTGTTGAGACCACTATAGTGCTTTTTCCAGAAGTTAATCCCAAAGATGAACTCTCATACATATGCTGCATGTGTCAAGAAAAATAATATATAAAAAAAAAAAAAATTAAGAAAAAAATAGTAATTAACTTAAGTGCGTCAAAGATATTATGGGACATATGCAATATTTGAACTTTTGAACTTTTGAACATATCAGTGTACCTTTATATATATATATATCTGCAACCAGAAGAACGTACACCAAAGGTAGGTCCATATTGATCATCAATATCCGATCTCCAATGGAGGAAGAGAAAGAATATGATCACTTTCGCCATTGAAGTCTTGTATATGGGGACACTTGTTTAAGGAAAGTGTGCGAATGTTTCAAGAGCACGCGCAGAATGTGGGCTTGACTGTGACTAGCATGAAGAAAATTTGCACGTTTGGAAAGAAATGGCATATATGTTTGAATTCCTATAGAATGAAACGACCCACCGCCAGCACCATCAAATCTTAAAGAGCCCACCGGATATTCTCAGTAATCAATATATATATAACTCTTAACAAACCCAATCATTTTATAGATAAGTTGTGCGAGGGAAACAATTCCTTAATTAACCCGCCCGTCACCATCTCTCATCTCTACGCAGCCTCACTTTCCATGCGCGCGGCAACTGGTTCATGTCCTATATATCTTTACTAACATAATTTACACCATCATACTTCTTCATATATATATATATATATATGAGAATTGTTATGGATATATCAATATTTTTTTTCATATTTAGTTCATCTCATCTTACAAATCAACCATTAAATTTGTGGACATGAAACTGTTATATCAGTATTGTACGATAAAAATGTGGTTTATAACAATATTTTTCATTACATATTAATTACACCATCAGTTAGCATATGACACTAAAATGAAGAGTAACTCATTTATTACACTTATTTGATGTATTTAATTAATTAGATATCTTATGACAGCTACTTAAATAAAACAAATAAAAAATCACTTAAAATGCATCACGCTTTTAATCTCCTCCTGATATCAGTAAGATATGTTATGATTTCTATCGTGGGATATCTGCACGAAAGTATGTTAAAAAGTATGAAGTTTTTTTTTTATAGAATTAAAAAGTACGAAGTTTAAGTAAGGGATCAATATATATATATATATGATTGAGGTTAATTTAAGTTAAAGATATGACGTGTATGCCACGTACGTACTATTATGCTTTTGTGTTAACTGTTAAGGAATTAATAAAATGATTCATGTTATGGTATTACGATGTATTGTGTCAAGAATAGTTTTAATGAGAAAAGTTTACGAAAGGTTAATTAGTTTTTCAAAATTTGTTTGCAAAATACAGTTTTACAAGAAGGTTTACTTCAAGAATAGTTTACGAAAATGTTTAAAGCACTATTTGTAGCCTCATCAAAACTATTTTTTAGTTATTTTCGTGAGACAATTTGATAAAAATGCCCTCACCACTTTGATAGAAAAAAGAAAAAAGAAAAAAAAAAGTGAGTAAATAGTACTCGAAAGCATTATTAGTAGTTTCACCAAATTTTACTCACTAAAAGTACATTTTTAAAAAATAAAAAAAAAAACTATTCACTTTTTTAACAGGGGGGTTTTAAATTAAAACGTTTTCTTAAGAAAAAAGGGAAAATGTTAAATTGGACCATACCAATAATATATATAGAAGCTTCAGAAAGGAAAGAATTTATATATATTTAACTTTTCATATTATTCTTAAATTTGAACTCATAATTTGTTTTTCTTTTTTCAAATTTGAAACCGGCCACCTCTTTAGGCCAACTTAATTAGGACACTTTAGAATTGAAACATTATTATTAATGTTCTATTTCATTAAAAATATGATGAGAAAATATCAACTTTTTCAATTCCTTTTTCCTATACTCTTTTCTCCTTTCCTTTCTAAACTTCTAAACATAATATAAGATATATATGCTCGATCGATCAGATGAAGACTCATAAAGTTTAATTGATTATCACCATGATGGTGACATTTTGTGACTAGGTAGGCCAAAAAAAAATCATGACAATGTTGATTAACTTCGCTTCCATTCCTATCTTTTGACCATGGTTCTTTATTTCAAATTTACTATACTTTATGCACGATTTGGAAAAAAAAAAATGGTAACATGAATCTTGCTTTCAATTTTCAACATTTTGAAAGCATGTTAAAGCCCACACTCTTTAGACCAATTTTCTTCGATAATAGATTTGAAACAAATGTCAACAAAAAACAATTTACTTTAACACCCGTACCGTGACTAGAGACTCTAAGGAGGGCTGCTTCTTCTTGCATAAGAAGAGGTTTTAGTCCCAATACGGGAACTGCACAACCTAGTAAGACAGGGCGAAAATTTGACAACAAATGTATGACACGGGAGATGGTTTTAGTATATTTGAATCGTTGTATTATTTGTATTATTTGAATCATTGTACAGTAAAAATGGTTGTTCTTGTGTACAATTCATTGTCAATTTTCATGGTCATTAAACATTACAAAATATAATATTTCTCATATTCTTATTTTGAAAATATTGAGAAATGTTCTATTAAGTTAGGTGCATAATTCCAATCGGTAAATGTCTCAACATCACTCATTTGATTAATTGCTTCTACTTATTGAGGTTGCTCATTATATTATATCTGCACTTTTTTTAGAGATATTTGAGGCTAGAGTAATGATATAAGAAGGATTAGAGTCTTTCAAAATGTAACGTAATTGTTAAAATTACCATTAAATTTAAGATTATTATTAAATTTTGATCTATTGGTGATTTTTTTTTTAATTATCTCTTGTCTCACAACCTGGAGTTTATGGGTTTTCTCTCTAGGGTTTTTTTCATGAAACCTAGAGGAGGGGTTGGTTGTTCTTAAAATCTAAAAGGGTTGTGAAGGTAGATATTGGAGATCAGGGGAAGTAACACTGGTGTGTCAAGAGGCAATATGGCGGAAGACATATCCAAACTCTAGGGAAAATTTTCTTTGTCGAAAGAAGAGAGTGTAGGAGTGGAGGTGCAGGACGAAGTTAAGGAAAAAATTGCTTTGAAAAGGAAATCATGTCTAGTAGGGAAATTGATCGTGGATCGCGTAATTGGCAAGAATACAATCAGATCCACGTTGATTTTAGGGTGGAAACCCACGGGGTCACTTTCTTTCAAGGTGTTGGGTGATAATCTTTTCTTATTGGATATTAAAAACGCATGGGACAAATCGCAGGTGCTTGAAGGGCAACATTGGGTGTTTGAAGGAAATCTCTTCTCAGTAGAAGATTTTGATGGACTTACACCTCAAACCCAAATGGGGTTTGAAACAACAGCGTTTTGGGTATGGATGTATAACCTTCCATTGGCGTATATGGAAAGAGATGTTGGCTACAAACTAGGAGGGACTGTAGGGGCGGTGGAAGAAGTTGATACTGATGAAGATTGCGTGGGTTGGAGGGAATTCCTACGAGGTGGTGGAGTTATTTGCAGTTCTAGCAAAAAGGATTTGGACCAAGCGAAACCACATGCTGCATGGGGGGGAGTTTACCCACCCCAATCATCTTGCCCAAGAGGTAGTGGGCTCCCTGCTGCAGTTAGGGCTGTTAAGTGAGCGAAATGTCTCGCGAGCAAGCTCGGGCTCGGCTCGCATAAGCTCGGCTCGTGCTCGACTCGAATATTAAATGAAGCACTTCATGAACACAAATCATGGCTCGAATATTAAATGAAGCAAGCTCGGCTCGACTCGGCTAAGCTCATGAACAGCTCGTATAAGCTCGAGTGTGTGTATATATATAAACTAAGTAATAGATAATTAATTATAAATCTCATAATTATTAAAACCTTAAAATTGTATTTATATTTAAGCGTTAGAGAATGAAAAATTCTAGACCATTCGTGATGAAAGAGAGAGAGCAATCATTAAAAAAACCTCGATTCAATTAGAGCAGATCCAAACGAAAGGAAGAAGAATCAAGCAGAAACTATTGAGGGAGATTGCGAAAGGCATAAACTATTGATGAATCAAACAGACCCAAACACTATCACTACATGTCTGGTGAGTGAGAGTAAGAGAGTGGGAAATAAGAGTTCAAGTGGAAGATCCGTTGTGACTAGTGAGGGGGATTGAGAGAGAGACATTAAAAAAATATTTTTTTGTAGGGGGCGTTGTCCCAATGCAGTCTGAGTGCAACTTGTTAACTTGTCCCACATTGTTAAGAAAACATCAATCTCCAAGTTTGCTTATCTATAAAATGATGCATATCCTCTCTCTTTGAAACCAAATGCCTTGCTGCATTGACTCAGGCTCCATACTCGACTAGCCAGGCTAAGCAAATACTCATATGCAAACTAACTTCTTAAGCTGTTTAAGAGTACTTGAAGTTAAATTTTTTTAAAAAAACAAAAACATTAAATATAAGAGCCAGCTCGCGAGCTGGCTCGGCTTGACTTATTATTAGCTCGAGCTCAATTTTTTTGGCTCGCCCTTAAGCTCGACTCGAGCTCGAGCTCGAGTAAAATTTAAACGAGCCAAGCTTGAACAAGGGAAGTTCGCTCAAGCTCGGCTCGTTTACACCCCTAGCTGCAGTACCAGCAAGGTTAATACTTGGGGTGTCAAAAAATATCAGGGAACTGGAACCGGAACCGGGAAATCGTGGAGCCGGTGCCGGTTTCGGTTGTAAAAAACCAAAAACCGAGGCTCTGGTTCTGGTCCTGGTTTTTGACACCAGGTTATAACCGGGAAACCAGAACTAGGTGTGTGTGTGTGTGTGTATATATAAAACAATATATTTCAATATTTTATATTAATATATATATATTTTGCTTCTGTTTTTAGCGCTTTAGGGTTCACACTTCACGCCTCTCACTCTTAGTCTTTGAGTGTCTTTAGTCTTTAGTCTTCCTATCCCAATAGCTGCCACTCTTAGCCTTTTAAATTGTTTTGTTCTATTTATATTTTTGTTGTTTTATCCACAGGATTTAGCTAAAAGACTTCTAAAGCTCGTGATGCTAGATGATTAGATGATTTCTAAAGCTGGATGATTTAAAATGTTTTGGCTCTCATTGAATGATTTGTGTTTGTAATATTGGGTTTTTCCAGCCCTTTTTATTGTAAGGGGGTACCGTACCTAATTTAAAATGATTTTTAGGACATTTTAAAAAATTGAATTTTGTCTCCAAGGGGTAGCTCAATCGGCTGTGGACCGCACCTAATGAAGCGGATGTCACTAGTTTGAATCCCCCTCCCCCTTCCCTTATGTGGACATATCAAAAAAAAAAAAAAAAAAAATTTATTTTCAAGGCCCATAGGCCCCATATAGGCAAATACATTGATTTTTTAGGATTTTTGGGCTTTTTTAGTTTTTTTTTTTTTTAAAAAAAAAAAAAAATTATTTGGAACAATCACAACAAAGCCCAGTTAATTTGGACAAAAAGCCTAATAGATTTTTTTTTTTTTAAAAAAAAATGGGCCCAATACCAAAAGTAAGCCAAAAAAAACAATTTTCTTAAAAAATGGGTTACCAAACTGAGTACAAACCGGAACCGGCCGGTAATTGGGATCCAGTTTCCAGTTCCGGTTGCCCAAAACCAAGAACTGGGGTACCCCGGTTTTGGCCAAAATTCGAGAACCAGAACCAAGTTAACACCCCTAGTTAATACTCATGCATCAGACGAGGAGCAACAAGTGAAATGGAAACCTCCTCTTTTTGGTAGATACAAGGTTAACTAAGATGTGGCGGTGAATACTACTTTGCAAACGATTGGAGTTGGAGTTCTTGGTGGGGATCATTTGGGCAAAGTTCACGCGGGGCTTAGTAGAACTATCTAGACGCTGTAGGAACCAGTGGTGGCTGAAGCTTTGGGAGCATTAATTGCGACATAATTCAGCAGGGGCTTGGGGATACAGGACATTGAACTTGGAAGGGACTCACTTCTAGTGGTAAAAGCTATAAGAGAATCTGGTACTCAATTGAACTCTTATGGGCAAATAGTAGGGGATGCAAGAGTGGTTCTTAACAACCGGAGGAGTTGGATTATTTGGCACATGAAGCAAGACGCTAACTCTGTTGCTCATGAGCTAGCTAAGGTAGCAGGGAGATATGACAATGATCGATCAAATCTGGATGGAGGAAGTCCCAACTTGTATTTTTGATATTGTTACTCTAGAGCAAATTGCGCTTTCAATTTAGAGCCTTGGAGCTCTAGTTAAGAATTTATTCCTAAAAAAAAAAAAAATTGCATCACATTTGGGAAGACTTTAAATATATGAAGGTAGAGTAATGATATAAGGAGGACTCTAGTCTTTTTAGAGTCCTCCCAAATGTGATATGACATTTTTTTTAACAGAAATTTTATAAGATTTCATTGATAAAAATGATCAAGAGCATAAAGCTTTTACATCATAAAGTATAAAGTTCTGATAAATCATAGCAAAAAATTATGAGGTTACAAAATCATAGATACAATAAGAAAATTCTTACAATCAAGTACTATCTATCGCTTCAACTTCCGCTAACCCATGTACAATTATAGTTATGAAACAAATCTACTCCAGGCAGACTACATCTAAGACATGGGTAGCCTAAATTTTCGAACTTTATTTTCTGGCCATGAGAGATAATCTCCCACACCGATCTACTCCTCTTCGGCCTAAAAAGTCAAGAAAACAACTCATGTCCTCGACCCAAAGACCAGGACAAAAAAAACAAAAAATCAGAAACTAAAAACTTAAAAAAAATAATAATAATAAAAAATAAAAAAAAATCCCCAATACAAGCAGTAGTGGAGGAACATGGAATCGTAGACATTCCCGAGAATACACGCCTTGGCTAATGAAAACGAGTAGATTTAAGTTTGAATGTGAAAGAGACTACAAAGAAGACATTGAACAGTATTGTTACTAGGGAAAAGGGATAGAGACGGGGAAGGAGAGCGTCATTCTTCCATCCTCTGTCTTTTCTCGTCTAAAGTCTAGTTCCCAAATGTGATGTGGCATTTAAAATCATCAATAGATCAAAATTCAATAATAATTATCTCAAATTTAATGGTGATTTTAAAAGCCACATCATATTTAGGAAGACTCTAGTCCTCCTTATATCGTTACTTGAGGCTAATATTAATCATTCCAAAAAAATTTGAAGATTTTGAAGCTTCAAGAGATCGCTTACCTTGTGAAGAATTTTTAGAAAAACGTTATTTTAAATTAAAAATCCTAAGTGGTTTGGTTTAATTATGATGTATTGACTGATTTTATATTTTCGGTTGTTAACTTGAGGTACTTTTATATTTTAAATTAAAATTTTGGAGTACTAGATTACATGGAAGGCAAGAAAAGTTCACAAAGTCCAAATTTTTGGGCCAATCACGCGTTTTATTGGGCCACGACTAGAGCTCACTTCAGCCGCATTTCCATTGATTTGTCCCATTCTCCATTTTTTTTTTTCTCATGCATTTGTAGTGGGAAAGATCCACCCCTTATTAGTTTTGTTTTCTTGTTGTTGTTATGTTTGTTTTCTTTGTATCTCTTAAAAAAACAAAAAAAAAAAACAAAAAGCTTATTAAAGAATATTGATGCCCTCGCTAACGTGTGAGAAATTTCAAAACGTGTATCTTTTAATTTTTATTCGTCCAGATAAGAGAAAGATGAAAAATTCAAATTAGTCACCTTCGCTTCCTTTTTTTTTTTTTTAACACGTCCACATAAGAGAGAAATGAAAATTTCGAACTAATGACCTCCACTTCCCTAGCCAATTTAGAAATTAGTACAATCAAAGGTTGAGTGTTGATATTTAATTTCAAAGTATACATGTTGTTTTTTTTTGTGAAACCATTTTAAAGAACACAATCCATGAAATATCAATTCATTAAAAAAACCACAAAACAGAATATTAACAGCAACATAAATGTTGTTATTAAAATAACAGGATTTATGTTGTAATGTAAGCAACGGTCAAGATTGAATCTCTAAAAAAAAAATTTCATTTTCTCTCTCCTATTAAAAGCTTCTAAAAGTAAGTCAACTTTAAGATTTAATCTTAGACTAGAGGATCCGTCCGGCTGAGCATATATACCATAAATCGAAACACCAGGAGATATTAAATTAAATGGTATCCAAGAAAATCTAAAAAATTCATCTCTATCTCTTAAGTAAATATATCAACTACTTTCTGTATATATATGACGCTCAAAGCACACCAACTTTAAGACACTGACTATATATTACAGCAAGCGAGAAAGAAGGTTCCAGCGCCAAGAATCAACATTGAAGAAGAAAGTAATTTCGAAGCAAAGCAGAGCTAGACAACAATGCCGCTGTCCTGATCAAGACAAAAAAACCCCCTCCCTCCCTCCCTCCTCCGTCACACAATATTCATTGCAGTCTGCAGTGGAGTGACCGTTGGTTTCTGAAGGGTATTCCGTATAGACTAGTCCTATATGCCTGATCATTTTCTGCACGGTGCACAGCTCAGCACTACGCCAGCCTGTGCATGTCCCTCCCTATGAGCATCAACCCCTTCCCATTATCCCATTCCCACAAAGTCTCTGTCCTCTCTGCCTCCAAACCCCTCAGGCCACGCTGGCCTCGGATGGGCTCCACAACCAGTACGCCAATCGCCACCGCCCATCGCAACGGCAAGAAGGAGAAGATCGTTGTCGTCATGGGGGCCACCGGCACCGGAAAGTCCAAACTTTCCATCGACCTTGCCACCCGCTTCGGCGGGGAGATCATCAACTCCGACAAAATGCAAGTCTACAAGGGTCTCGACATCACCACCAACAAAATCCCACCCAACGAGCGGCGCGGTGTCCCCCACTACCTCCTCGGCGAGGTCGACCCGGAAGACGGCGAGCTCACCCCCGAGGAGTTTCGCCAGCTCGGCGAGTCCATCATCTCCGACATCACTTCGAGAAAGAAGCTACCCCTCATCGTCGGTGGGTCCAACTCGTTGGTACATGCGCTGGTCGTGGAGAAGTTCGATCCCGAGTCAAACGTCTTCGACGGGTCGGGGTTGGTCTCGTCGGAGCTGAGGTACAACTGTTGTTTTCTCTGGGTGGACGTATCGTTCTTGGTGCTGTCGGAGTACCTGTCGAAGCGGGTGGACGACATGCTGGATATGGGGATGTTCGAGGAGCTGGCAGAGTTTTACGACCCCGCCGAGTCCGAAAACACGTCCCCTCGTACCGGGTTGGGGAAAGCCATCGGAGTCCCAGAGTTCGAGAGGTATTTCAAAAGGTTCCCATCCCCCGCTGCCGATCCGGTGCGGAAGAGTGCATACGAGGAGGCGGTGAGGGAGATAAAGGACAACACGTGTCAGCTGGCGAAGCAGCAGATAGGGAAAATCATAAAGCTGAGAGGAGCCGGGTGGGACCTACGGAAGATGGACGCGACGGAGGCGTTAATTGCGGTGATGACGTCAGCGGAGGGACGTTCAGAAATTTGGGAGAAGCAGGTGCTGGAGCCAAGCGTGAAGATTGTGAAGGCTTTCTTGGAGGAGTAGGTTTTCCAGCCTTTTACAGCTATGCTCTTACTAGTTTGTTACTTCTATATTTTTGTTGGGAGGATTCTCTCTCTCTTTCTCTCCCTCCCTCTAGAAAATTGGTTTTAGATGATCGGGGGGTAATGTCCTCTTTCGGGTCGGGTATGGTGCAATGGTAAGCATGGCTCGCACCAAAATGGATCGAGGACGGGACACAGTTTTGGGGAATTAGGAATTAGTCTCACACAAACAAATAAAACAATTAACACCACAGCAAGCATGCAAGTAAAACACATTTTTGCCAATTTTGTTCTCTCTCTCTCTCTCTCTCTCTCTCTCTCTCTCTGTGTTTCTCCAATGTATTATTATGTTTTTGGAGCATGCTCGCGGAGAAACTCGTCGCATTCTCGACAGCCTTACTCACACAAAATGTTACAAATTTTGCCTTTTCTCGTTTGCCCCCACAAACTTCAATTCATGCACCAAATTTACATCCTACTTCTTACCACATTTCACATGAATTCAAATAAACTTGAAACCATGGCCACACAGCAAAAGAAATAGACAAAAAGTGGGGGAAAGGAAAACGAGTAATTAAGGTAAGGGAGATTTACCAATCATTGGTTCAACAAAGGGAAGTTGTTCAAAAAGTCTCGACAAATGGTTGCGCCCATCTATAATTGTGCTGCCCCGTGGTATACATGCATTATTTTATTATTATTATTTTTTTTAAAAAAAAAAAAAAAAAAAAACTAAACTGAACTATAAACTGTCTGCGAGGATAATTAAACTGAAACATAATTACTTTTATTCGCAACTTATCTGCAATTTTTTTGTTCAATATACTGTACATACATAACCCTAAAATACTATGCATACATCAGTAAAAGGACACAAATGCCAACTAGACCCAAACCAAAAAATTGTGATTCGGCACTGTAATAGATTTAATTAATATGAGAAAAAAATAGTAAAATTACTTTATATAAAAAATTAAAAAAAAAAAAAAATTGCAGCAATTTTCTTTTTTTAATAATAATAAAAAGTGAATTTTCTTGACTGAGAGTCTACAAAAGCTACAGCTCCTCAAGTCCTACGGATCAAACTGCATGCAGCCTTTAGGCTCACCCGACCTACAAATCCCGTGCTGCAATAGCTTTAAAATAAACAATTTTTTTAATTTTTTTAGGTAGAATTGTGAATTCACGACTTAGATATTCTTCTTTTCATTCTCAATACCATCTCCCCACCATCTCTTCCAAGTGCATCTTGATTTTTTCAAAATAAAAAAAAAAAATTTAAGAGGAGAGATGATGGTCTGGAGATGGTCTGGAGAATGCATAGAAGCATTCCTCTAAGTAAATATATCATTTCTCATCAGTAACTTTACTAGTGTCTTTTCTTTCCACGCCACGTGGTAACTGTAAATACCTTACATACTTTTCTTTGTTCCAAAAACTTGTTCTTGAAATCTGTGTAAAAACGTAATTCTAACCCGTGCCACGTGTTCGACTACAATCTAAGTCTCTTGTCTGTGTCCAAATAAATGCATGCAGATTTATATTTGGAGAATGACACAAGTCAGATTCTAGCTGTCCTACTTAAAAAAATAAAATTCTAGTTATCTTCAAAAGATAATTCAATTGACCGTAAATTATGCTTAATGAAAGTAAAAGATATTAGTTTGAATCTTTTTTTTTGTTTTTTTTTGAACAAGTTAAAAAAAAAAAAAAAGGTTAGATTTGACACTAGATAAATTTTTTTTTTGTTAGTTTTTTTTCAATAGTATTTTTTTTTTCTTGTTGAACAAGAAGTACTTTCAGCATGTGGCTACGAGGTTTTGACACTAGATAATTAAGTTAACAAATTTTGCTTTGATTTCAAATAAGTTCTTTTGTTAATTTATCGTCAAATTAATTAATGACTTGTCATAGCTCATGTCTAACAATTCATTGGCTAATTTTACAATCTGGGTGGAAAATTTACACTAAATTACCGACTTACCCTTAATATACAACTTATAGAAAAAGCCAAAAAAAAAAGAAAAAAAGCATTAAAATGAGGAAAATCCCACCCCTCTATTCATAAGGACTAATTTAAAATAGAAAAATAATTTGTATCAATATTTTTTCATATTTTTTTCATTTTATCTTATAAATTAACCATTATATTTGTGAATTTTACATAAGTCGTTCAGATAAGTCAATGTTGGACAACACAAATCTAGTTAATGATTGATTTATTGAATTTATAAAAGAATATGAGAGCTATAAATATAGATAAATTATTGACACCAATCATTTCTCTTTAAAATAACATAAAAACCTATAGACTAAATCAATCTCCCCTAGGGTTATGGCATCTATTTTGCAAATTGGTCATAGATTTACGGCAAGGAGCTAGAAATTAAGGACTTAAAGTATGGTATCACATGTGGGATGTTCAATGCCCCCGTTTATCTCGTTCGTTTACATTGACTTTCTGATAGTTGAATGAAATCTCCTTTGAACAAATTAAGAAACTTAAAAAACCGTTTGACCATGCCTTGCTCCCAAGTTCCAACTTCCATCTCAGTTGGTATTCACGGGAAATTAATTTCATAATAGTTATTTACTTTAATTTGTTTAATTGTTTTTCTTTTGGTCGTATGAAAGAACCTTCAATCACTTTTAATTCATGCTTTGACCCATCACATGAAATGCGGATTATATTATTGTGTAATTAAGGCCATCCGAAAGAATGGTCAAATTTCTGCTTCGATTTGGACTGCAAATTTAACATAGCTTTTATAGGGCTTACCTACCCTAACAAGTAGATGGACCGCATGCTCGAAACATGCTATAAAAACTCTCTCGAATCTTCTCCTCAAATGATCGGCTAAACTAATTATGGGAATCTCTACTCAAATAAAAGTCAATATATAGGTTGAACCTTTCTGTCATTCTATTATGATTCTTTTCTTTTTGTCAGTTTTTCTGCCCTCTCTATTGCAAAATAGACGTGCTGTCATATATTTGATAACTAACAATAATATTGGTAAACAAAGTTGGCAACTTCGCATTTTGTAGAAATGTGACATCACTGATTTCAGATCATAAGAAACATTCTTTTGCATTCTGATTCTTCTGAGACCATAACAATAGAAGCTTCTTTGCATAATGCAGAGTTTTAGGATGAGACATGGACCGCCATTACCCCATAATTGCAATTTCCGGTCAGTTGATATATTGTAAAAGAGTTCATATGAGATTTACAATAGCATCTACTCAAACAAATAATTAGTCTTAACAATTTGAACGAAAAATTTCTGAAGATTCTTTATCTGTTATCCCCATACTCCCACATGTTCCTCTTTTTTTCTGGGAACTCCCGTGCATGTGGTTTCTTTCTTTCGATTTCTGATATCTATTAACTTCTTGAAAGAGAACGAAGCTAAATATGGGGGGGTTGCTAGTGTGGGAGTTGACGTTAAATTGGGTTCCAATTATAGGTTGGACCTACCAATCCAGCTCATTTTGATGAGGCTCAAATAATCAATTTGGCAAAATGGGTCATTTTCATTTTGGTTTGTGAAACCAACATTCCCCATGTGACTGCAGACTTTTGTTCATATTGGTCATCTTTTTATTTATTTATTTTTTTTTCTAGTGATCTTAATCCCCCTTTCCCTTTTGTTGGTATTCCGTGTGTTTTATTTATAATATATTAAGTTATTTGAAAGAATAAATAATTCATATAAGATGCTTAATTATATTAGGACTAAACTAAAAATAAGAATATCATATTCTTATGAATCCTATTAGATTTTTAATTATTCTCAATTGTTATGTTTTTTCTTTTGGAGAAGTGCAACTAGTAATTAATAATTAGATATAAGATGGTTTTATTGTATGATAATATAATGGCCCAACACGCAGTTATGCATTTTCAACTTTATGTCTCTTTTTGACACAACAGGAAGTAAAACTATACTTTTTATTTATTCAATTATTTTTGAAGTCAGAATGTTTTCAGCCTCAATATATTATTCCTAACATGGTCTTTATTTATTTTCGTAATAAATGGGAGGAAGAGAGTTGGCTGAGCATTGTCTCACACACGGACAGAACTAGGATTTTTCAACGGGATCAAAATATAAATAAAGAATCAAACCTAATTTTGATAGAGATTAACTCTAATTTTTAGGCTCAAATGTTTTTATTTAACTACTTATAAATATTTTAAGAAAAAATTTCAAAACGTTATAACTAAGGGAGACATTTTCTCCGAGCCCTGCAAAGTTTAATTGTTGTATATAATTGAAGTGATGAACAACTAGAAACTCATTATGTCGTTTGTACGAATTTTCTTTTTAAAATCTATAACGAGCACGTTGATAAAGAATTCAAAAAATAATTCATCTTTTTTCTTTTTTCTTTTTTTGATTTTTTTTTTCTTGATAAGCTGAAAATGCAGTGGAGTATCATTAGTGCAAATTGGGAATCATTACATATTCTCTACGTGAACTCCGAAATTTACTAGCTAGAGTTGATATAAACAAAACTAGTTTCCTAATCTTCCTATGAACTACTATATATTATGATTGTTGTGATTAAATTATATATGATCAATTGAAGCATGCGTCTCAAATTTGTTAAATTCACCACTTGCACCAAGCACAAAATGCAACACTACATGCTTAATGTTCAAGTTGCCACGGTGCATGCGCAAATGTGCACAAAGAAGCATGATTTTTTTTTTTAAGAAAACTATGTTTTAGAGGGACAATGAGGTACGTAGCTGTAATTAACAAAACCCATACGCATTATAATTACCCTGGCAGGCAGACAGGCATGTTTCTACATTCACATATGGAACACAGTTCAGAGCACATTAGGAAACAAGCCACTAAGCCTTCAACCAACATGTTGTAATAAAATTATGATGAAGTTGCAATTAAATAATTTATACACTATTTGTGAATAAAGTGTTGAATCACTGTTTATCTTAAAAGCTTAAGTATAACAATATGTTCCTCAACAAGTAAGATTTGTCCCATGAAATATTTAATTTAAAATAGAGTGTCATGAATTAACCAATGATCGGGAATGATATATAAATTTAAGAAAGTTGATGAAGCAACAGGGAATTGAATTAGAAATATGGGGAAATGGAACAATTTTATAGTGGCTAATCATAGCTATTACAACCCCTGGATGGGTGGCAGCGCACGGGGATAGTGTTTGAGAACACATGAAGGATGTCCAAGGTCGCTGTGTTTTTGGCTTGCTATGAGGTTGTCGAAAACTAATTATGATGATGTGCAGAATTATTCGAAAAAACAAAGCAAGCCCAAATGAAAGTATAGTAGAATATATATTATATGGATCCATTGTGGTCCAAATGGAGCTATTTTATGCTTGGCTAATCACAGCGTTGCAACCTCTGGATGGCTGGCAAGTCATTGAAGGCTAACTAGTATACCTAGCTCGGCTAATTCTAAACAACCCCAAAACCCTCCAATCCTCCCTGTCGGTCGGTCGTGAATGTGGAACATGCTGGTTTTAATGGAGCTAGCTCTAAATAGGAATTTTGCTTCAAGAATCAAAAACTTATAGAAATATAAATGGGAGGGAGATCCAAGGAGTGGTGTTTGAGAGAGAAAGACAAAAGCATCGAAAAGAGAGATTGTTAAAAACTAAAATATACAAACCCACTCAGCAGTCATCAACATTAATATTGCTTTTGAATATGCAGAGGGCTAAGGAGAGAGCCTCCGTGCTAGCATGCCCTCTGATAGAGATAGACAGAAAGGCAGCAGCGCCAGTGCGCGTGCGCTTCCTTTGCGCATGATCCTATAACTCCATATTTTAACTCCACTCTGCCACTGCTGTGAGTAGTTTACAAAGCACAATGCAAGCGTTTGCGCTCGGGGTTTGCAATTTATGCTGACTCATTTTGACCACACATACACTTGGTTTACACGGTAATTAACACAAGAATTAAAATCTTTAATCTATGTGTAAACTCGTCCTTGTTTGCTTTAAGCCTAGGTTTCCATTTCATTATTATGTTTCCCCAAGGGCCATGTCTCCTTTATGAACATGCTCTTTTTCTTGGAACTTGTGCAAAAACAGGACAACTCTTTCTAACATACTTTTAGTCTTTTCCTAGGAACTTGTGAAAACATACGACATCTATAACCAAATAGATAGTACCCTATATAACCAGGGAATTCTATCCGTAAAATAATTTAGTCATCTAAATTGTTAATGTTAATTTAATAATTAAGTTATTAAATTTATTTATTTTTACTAATTTAATCTTTTAAGATAAATGATAATTTAATATAGTATCAAAACTTACTACAAAACGAATGAGACCTACACTACTTAACTCGTGACAAAGACCGAAAAAAATATTTGCATTCACTTGAGGGAGGGCATTGAGGAATAATTTCATATTGCCTGTAAACAAGACCTTGAACATGTTTATAAGAAATTGGCATCCGTTTCCTATAAAAACGATTTTATGAGATAAGTTGGGGTTACAAATTTCTTCAGTTAATACTTCGTATAAATAAAAAATGTGAAAGAGTTTTTAAGATTCAATTGTCTCAAAAAATTGTAAAAAATAGGATAAAAATTGTTCTCATTCTTTTAAAATTTTGATAATTTGTTCTTACCATTTTGCTTAACCCGTTCCTCTCTATTTCTAAATCGAGAGTATTTGTTTCCCTCTTTGAAGGGATGCTTGGACATATATACGTACTCAGTAAAAATAAAAATAAAAGAATATACGTCAATTCTTAGTAGAAGGTTACCAATTTCCGCAACTGCCTGCCCTCTTTGTAAAATTGTCGGAATTCCATGCAATTCGAGCAACCCAAAAACTTAAGATTGAAGTGGGCTCATTTTGATTTGCACTTCTGTTCTGACTTCTGAGCCGAAGAGTTGTGTTTATCATGACTCATCACAGCTGCCCACCAACATTGGCTCATATGCGAGGCCTACTATTCAAGGGTTCAAGTCCGACTGGCTTTCATTTGGGCTTATTGGGCTCCATATGGAAGTTGGAAGTACTTGACCATTGGGTCCATATAAATGTTTGTAATAAAGGAACGAAAAAAAAAAAAAAATTAATTTAATTGAAGAATAACTGAATAACTGATGAAATTTAGAAACATGATAAATAAAAGATAAAATAAATCTTAATTCTACCTTATTGGACATTTGACAACAATGTGTTGTGATTTTTTCTTCGTATACTATAATTACATTTTACTGGAAAACAACCTAATTGAAGAAGGTCGGAACTAGGAAAACAGTTGAGTGAGGAAGCAGCATTGGTTGATTTTTGACCATATATTAATCGCTGCCTTAGCTGCACGTGGTTAAAAGCAGCAAGTCAAGGAAATTGCTTCGGACCTAATGGTTTTGATATTGTGATAGATAAAAAGACTTTTGAGTTTCTGATTTTGACAATTAATGATCTTAGTTTTAACCATATGATAAATAGGTCATTCCGTCGATTTTTCCGTAAAAGTGTTAGCTAGTATAGTTTTTCATATAAGACTAGTAAAATTCTGTCACATGTATTAAAAGTCATATTCTCTTACCACATATGTCTTAAAAAAAAAAAAAAAAAAAAAGACTGAAAAAAAAAGGGTAGAGACTAGAGAGACTAGAGAGGAGGTGAAAACCCATCTTTTTTGTCTTTTTCTTTTTTTTTTTTTTTTCTTTTTTTTTGTATTTAGCTTTTTCTCCTTTTATTTTATTCTTTAAAAAATATATATATATATTAGTAACTTCACTTTAGACCCTTGAATTACTACGAGATTAGACAAGCTCCCCAAACTTCAAAACCTCTTAATTTGAACTCATGAACTTTTAATTGCAATCAATTTGAATTCCTCCGTCAAATTTTAAACGTTAAACGTGAAACAATGATGTTTATACCTTTTAATTCTTATTTTTTTTTTATAAATTTTTAAATTTACCCTTAATTCCAAATTAAAAAATTAAAAAAAATTAAAATTATAGATATTTTGGTCTTTTTAAGTATTGCCGTTAGAAGTTAACGGCTAAATCTAATAGAGTGGTTTAAATTAATTACAATTAAAAGTTCAGAGATTCAAATTGAAAAGTTTTTAAGTTTTAGGAACTTGTCAAATCACGTGGTAATTCAGGAATCTAAAGTGAAGTTAGAAAAAAAAAAAAAAAAAAAAAAAAAAAAAAACACTGCTCATATGACTTGACTTTTAATACATGTGAATGGTTTTATTGATCTTACGTGGATAATGTGTGAATTGACACTTCTAAATTTTACCATTTAAAAGTTGAAGGAGAAAATTAACATACTGACAGATTTGTGACATATGGTTAAAATTAAAAATACATGTCCTTAGCTATCACAAGGCCAAAACTCAAAGGAGTATGGAGCAATTTTCCTAAATATACACGCCAATAATCATTGCTAATAGAAAAATTTTAATCGTGGGATTTGTTGTCAAAGCACATAAAATTTTAATCTTGCTTTCCTATGACCAGAAGTTGGAGGGGGAAGCATTCCTGTTTATAAAATTCAAACTAGTTTAAGATATACACAAATTCAAGCATTCCTGTTTACCCAACTATGCAAATTCAAAACGGAGGAAACAAGAGAGAAAGTAATGTATTTGAATTGTGTGTACACAACTAGACCTTGTCCGTTGATTATTTAATTATCTATATATCTATCTTTTTAAGGGTTGAAAAAACATCGGGGATGATTTCGGTCAGTGTTTCTTAGTTTGTTCTTACCAACTATTTACGGTTCTTTTTATTTATACGCATAAAATGTTGAAAAATATTTTGTTTCATTGTCCTACAAATTCTGACCAAAAGCATTCCTGCTTTTTATTATAATAGGTAAAATGACTCAAAATGTATAATTAACGAGTTAATCGCTAACTAATTAAATTGATAATTCAAATTTGTTATTTAATCATTTTGCTAATTATAAATTATTACATCAATTTCTAAGAAATCTTATAATAAAACTTGCAATAACAGCAATCCTTGCACAATAAGCCGGCAAATGGGATATAAAAACTTGCAAGAATTGAATATTCACCGATTCCTCTTTTAAAATTACTCACCAACTCCCAAAAAAAAAAAAAAGGGAGGTCAACCGTCGCTCATCTCTATTAATTTTTTGCTAGTGCTGTCTAGCTAGCACGATCAATAAAGATAATTGATAAATTAAAATAAAGATAATAAAAATAAATTAAAAGGATGGAATAGTTTCAACAAAGGACTAATTTGGGTCTGGTCGTTCTTAATTAGCATCACCTACCATTCAAGATTATAGATTTTGAAAAGCTATTTTACTTTTTCTTTTTTTACTATTTTTTTTGGAAAGTAATGGATATACATTTCGTTTCATTTATTAAAATTCCTGTTTCATGGATTTGACTAATGAATATATGTTGTTGATGATGAAAAAGACGGTGATGGATTCTGACCATGATACCATGAGCTTTCATCTGTCAACATCGGCATCTTTGGATGGCTACTGGTTAATTTGTCTGATTAAAGCTAACCCAAAATTGCTAAATTGGTCTAGGAATTTGACTATTTGACAAATAACATTTTAGGGTTTTAAAAATTGACCAATTATTTCGGTGGATTACGCATTTGACTATCTCATTTAAAAAATAATTAGTATTATTTGAGAAATATCAAAATCTTTAATGACATTCAAAATCGCATCCCATTATTGGCACACTACATGAAATAATTTTTCGCTTTTAAAATTTTAAGAAGATATTTGTCTAAGAGCAAACTCCATAGACCAATTTAAACATTTTTTTTTTTCCTTAAAGGAATAAACGATATTTCTGCACTAGTTCTATAAACTCCCACCTTTTTTTTTTTTTGCTGCATAAAGATGGGATGATTTTAAAGGTTTTGGTAGATACACATAATCACAGTTAAAGGAATGGACTTTTTATGAATGGAGGCTATGAAGCTGGCTTTGGCTTTCCGCTAACCCCCCCGCCGGCTCATGCTTTTGCTAGCTACGTACGAAGAATATTCTGATTTTTGAACAAGCGCAAGGCATCAACTAAGCTCGCTTCAGTTGACTTTTGAAATGATTAAAAATTCATATATACAAATTTAACTTGCCTTTGTTTATCTTTTTATTAATTACTAAACACAAGGATAGCTGTTTTAATTCTTTAAGTTAATTAAGGTGTTGATCTACTTATTTATTAAAGATAATATATAAAACTTCAGAAACTTTGACTTTAGTGACATCTAATTAAACTACACGTTTGAATAGTTGTGTTCATATTTGATCCAAAGTCAAATAGCGCCACAAGCCTTGAAGAGTTGACTTGATCCCCAGCATTCAAGGAATAGTTGTCCCCATAAGGACAAGACCCTCTCTCCATTTAATAAAACAGTCATTTCATTGTTAGGATATATATATATTTCTTTATGTTTAATACAGTGAAACAAGAAAGCGGAGCTGAGATATGAAATTTGTACTATTTTGCAAGTTTAACGACACACATGCTACATTTGGATCAAGCCCACCACATTCTATGCATGTTTGTTATGACTTATGAAGTTTTAAGCTCATTGTTTTACTCTGTAAATGGTCTGAACCCACATTATCCTTGTACTTTCCCCCACTCTTCACTCCTGGCCATTCTTTTTATTTATTTTTTGTATTCATGCCTAAATATTCTGGGAAACAAATGGGAAAGATAGAAAGATAATAAATGAATAAATAAAAATAAAAAAACTAACTACAATACTCTATTACAGGTACTGCTTAACAAATTTAATAAAGTTTTCTTTCAAATCAAACTGTTGGAATTTTTTTAAATTTAATTTATTAAACTGACATGTATTCAATCAGTGTATGTGAAAATGCATATAAATATCACATATATTTTGAACATATATTAGTTTAATAGGATAAATTAGAAGAAATTCATCTAACCAATTTTAAAAGAAAACTACTTATCAATATGTTTATCTTAAAAACGATTCTTAATTAATTGGTTACGCATGATTCAAAACAAATCAAACATCGAAGATTTAGGTTTGGCTTGACATGTTGTTTAATTAGCAACCTAATTAACTGACACAAAATAGAATAAATAACTAAAGTTTGAACAAGGAAAACAAACAACTAAATTAAGGAAAAAAAAAAAAAAAAAAAAACCATATACAACACCTATTTAAAAATAAATAAAACAACTTGCCCTCCCGCCAACTGCGCCGTCCGCTGTCAGCCGACAAAGACTCCCAAGAGAACAACTAATGGTAGCGTCTAACAGCTTCTTTCCGCTAGACCCTTACATTTTAAAACCGTTGATGAATCTCTTTTATATATATATGTCAACGGTCAGAATCGCTGGCTCTCCTTCCCCAACTACCCTTCTATATATTCGGCTACCTCTCTCTTTCCCTTCCTCTTCATCCCCAAACAAAAACGTATATAGAAGAAGCGCAGTTTTTTCTTTGTATTGGATCCAAGAATCTGTAATTAAGCATGAGCACTGCAAAATTTCACGTGGATGATGATGGGAATTCAGGGAGGGACATCAAAGGTCCACGTCCGTCTCCGTTGAAGATCAACAAGGCATCCCACTTCATTCACAAGTCATCTTCGAGTTCTTCAACGTCAATGTCTTCGGTACTTTCTGACTCCGCCGCTCCGGCCAGGCAGCAACAGCGGCGACCGGTGATTATATACACCCATTCTCCGAAGATCATCCACACCCAGGCTCGGGATTTCATGGCTCTCGTCCAGAAGCTCACCGGCGTGTCTCGTCCCAACGACGACGAACCCACTGCCCAACCTGATCATCATCATCACCATCAACCCCATAAGAGCGATATTAAGAGCTTGTCTTTGGAAGGTGGAAATGATCGTAACGTGAAGCCTGTTAGCCACGACGACAATGACTCATCTTCGGCTCTCACCGATGAGAATTGCGGCGGCGGCGGGAAGGGAAGCTCGTCCTCCTTTTTGTCACCGAATCTAAACCTAAACCAAAACCAAAACCAAACCAATCAATATTTCGCTGATATCCCTTTGTTTACCCCGAATTCGAGCAGTTTCTACTGCTCGCCTCGGCCTGTTTACAGATATCCTGATTCGTCGTACGCGTCGCCAAACGTGGGTAACTCCATGTCACCGTCCGTTTTCGAGTTTCTGAAAGGGCTACCAGAATACTGAGATATATATATATATATATTTGAGGGATTTGGTGTAATGGATTTAGAGGGTTTTAGTAATTTGCTGCGTGCATTGTGCATAGGTTGGTGTTTAAATGTCTGATTATTTTTGTGTCTGTTTGTTTTTTTACGTCTCCAAGGTTTTGGATATCGATTAGATAGCATCCGTTGTGAATTATAAGATCATTTAATTGATTCGTTGGCCACCCAAAGGGAAGATTGATCCTGCTCTGTATGGTTCTAAATAATTAATGTCCTATATAAATAAGTTAAATTAGTGCTTTTGATGTATCTCTTTGTATTCCTCTTCTTCTTCTTTCTTCTATATATACACCAATTAATACATCATTCTGACCCATAATCTCTAGCTTGATTCGCACGTAATTAAGGATGATATATATTGCTAGTTAAAAAGCACACCAAGTATATGCTAGTGGATGCACATCTCATTTTGTACCAAAGTTTAATTAATGCTACAAGGTAGTAGTAAAACATGCACCAATTTGATTAATCATTTATGAAGTTTAATCTTGATCAATCAATGACATGGTTAACTTGCCTCCAATCGTTGGATTCCTTTATGAGGATATGGCACTTCTTTACTTATTAATGGACCATAAACTCCTGGGTTGAAACGGGAGAGTTGAGGGTTCCCCCACCTATCAAAAAAAGAACGAAATAATTATTATGTAAAATTTGAATTATGCTAAATCTCTATGTAATCTTTTAATTATCAGTGGAATCTTATCTTAGCCATAATAATTTAAAAAAAGAAAAAAAAAAAAAAAAAACCTACATGCACAATTCTCAAATGAAAAGCCATTTGACTTCACCGATCGACTTCATCAAGTTAATAGACGATTCAGTTGCCTGCGAATTAACCTATTCCGTATTTGGATTTGCGTCTCACAGCAAAAGAATTACCTTCCGTCAACCGAAGTTTTCTATTTGTGAACGCCCCGGTAAAATGACATGATCATGTGCTTGAAACTTCCCGGTGTTTTTGTCAGACATAATTTTAAGTTACTCGCATGCAATGGCAAGCAAGTGAATTTTGTGGTTAGATGTATTATATATATATATATGCATGATGCTACCAAATCTTTGCTCGGTCGGACGGGACATTGGGTCACCTCACCTGCAAAGCAGGAAGAAAACCACCAAAGATACGCCGGCCTGGAGCCAGTGAGGGAGCTTCGACATGCAGTCTTTTTGAGGAAGGTAGTTGCAAAGTATTAGTACTAATATTAGTATTGGATGGAATATTAATGTCAATAACACAGTAGTTGTGGCCAGTTCTGATGATGTAGATGGACATGGGCTGGAATGATCTAAGAGGCACACACTTGGCCCAAATTTTAGCCCAAATTCCCACCCAAAACTAGATAAATCTGAAAGTTATGGAGCATCCAGAATTTCTGATTTTGCTATTCAGTTTTAATTTTGAAACCACGACAAAGCCCAGATGTTGAACTGAATTTTTACACGGTTGGACCGAATCATGGCCACTTTAAAAAATAAGAAATAAGATCATCGGAGTGATGTCGGTTTGGGCCAGCCTCCAATGAGAAGCTTTCGATGATGGTTAAGTCAAATAAATCTTTTTAATATATATTTATTTAATAAAGACTTTTCTAATTATTTGACGTCTTACATTTTTTGGAGTTTATATTTTGAAAGTGGTCCCTTGACGGAGTTTCCTATGTTTCGTCGTGTACTAAGTGCATAATTATGTAATAGCTATCTAATGGACACGTAACTCTAAATTCTTAGAGCTTTTTAATTGAGTGGGGCTTGGTTATTATTTCTGTATCAGCTTTTTTTTTTTTTTTATTAAAAAAACAAAATTCATTTGTATAAGCTATAAAACTTAGCCACTTTGACTTCAACAATTTTAACTTTGATTTCCGACCAACCTTGTTACTAAAGAATTAGGGTGATGTTAAACATCACGCCAGGATGATTTGATATTTTATAATAATAAAATATAATATTTTATTATTATAATTATTAAAAAAAAATGCCTGGCATGCATGAACAGTCATGCATGCCGGCATTCTTAATTCATGACTCAAAGAATTAATAGTAAATTGAGCACGAGTAAAACAAAATCAAAGTAGTTCTCAAGAAAATGATTTACAAGAAACAGTCGGGGAATGCCAACTTTGAAACAAAGAAATTTTATTTGATAATTATATATTGTCATGTAATTTAACATTTTAAATAATACATCTTATATTTAAATGATTTGTACACAATAAAGCAAACTCTTTAACTGTAAAATAAATTCCCAGCATTTAACTTTTGCCCACACATGACATCAATCTGGTCCAAAATTGTACAAAGTCCATTCAAGCTTGTGTACCTCTAAGTAAATGGTTTGATCCAAAGTTTGAGATTACCGTGGATAAATTAAAGATAAACTATCATTTAAGGCACGTTATTCGTGTCTCAAATTTCTTGGTAATTGGAGTTGAAATTAACCTTAATTTGAATTTGTCAACAAATTATCTCAACATTCACACTGTTCGAATCAGCAAAGACCAACCTTAGTCCACACGCTTCATAAATCAACACGTTTGTTTGAGGAAAGAATTATTAATAATGATTTTTTTATTTACTTGCCCACATTAAGAATCAAAGATCCTATTGCTGAATCACAAGCAATATGTGATGGAATAAAAAGGAAAAATAAAAATAAAAAAATTATCAAGTCTAAGAAAATATAAATATTTATAAAGTGGCCTCCCCTAATTTTTTCACAATTTTCTGTTGTTTTGGCCACTTCCACAGCCAAGATAAATTAACAGCGAATTTACAGCGAGTCACGACAGAGTCAGTTCCGTGCACCGCTTCGTTACTCATTCGTGGAGATATTCGTCGGATCCAGTTAAACTCGCTAATGGCGAGCTAATATTCCTCACGTCTCCAATGGTTAGGTCACCGTTAGTGTCATCCCTGACGTAGAGCTTCTCGACGCCACCGAATCCGACATGGCCCACCATCTTTCCGAGCTGGGGCCGCCGGGTCCACTCGGCGAGTATTGCCGGTATTCGACACCGGACGCGTGTGTCCCACACGCGCAGCGACACGCCCCCGGAACAGCTAGCCCTCGCCGCCGTCAATATCATCGGCGGGGAGGACGACGTTGACACCGTCGGAAAGAGTCGTTTGCCGCCAATATGGGAGCAAATTCCCTTCTCTTTGTTGGTGTCATAGACGGAGATCAAACTTTCCGACGAGTCATCGTCGACATCGAAGTCCAACCCTAACCCCAGATGGTCCCAGAGCTTCACGACGCTCCCGCCGCCGGCGAAGTCCGCCCACGAGAACCGTCGCCGGAACTTATTTTTACGATTATGCCCTTCGCCTTCCGCGTATCGACCCGACCCACCGGCCACCCGGAAATCTTCATCCGTAGATCGGCAACGATCCCATTCGGGTTTGTCGTCGTCGTCGTCATCATCATCATCATCTTCTTCTTCTTGGTCATCTCCGAAAGAAGATGACGATGAGGAACAAGTTTCGTCTTCGCTGTCAAAATCATCATCGTTGGCGAACTTCAAAAGAGGCTCTTTAGCTATCGACTTCTGTCTCCGGAGCTTGACGATCAAAACCTTGAATCTGTTCACTATGGTGCCCAGAGACGCGACCAGTGCAAGAATCAACGCGCCCCATTTGGAGAGCAAAATAACCCGAGAAAGCAGCGATGGGTTTTGCAGGGAGACCTCGAAATCGTCCAGCCTGTTGAATATCACCGCGACTTCCATCAAAACGACAGAGTTTTGGGGCAGAGAAAAATGGTAGTGTTGAGAGAGGTAGGTGAAGAAGTGGAGGCTTGAGACAGTAGAGGGCGTGGGCTTTTAAAAGGGAAATGAAAATGCTTCGAGGCTTCTGCACGGTGACGTGCAGGATAACGATTGGCTTAGTAGAATAGAATTCTTGGCGACACGTCAGAAATGGCATGCGGCCTTTTTGGAACAAGAATAGGATTGGGATGGCTGAGTCAGCGTCGAGGGTATGATGTAGTGAGTGACTATGGGGCTCTGACTCATAGCGGCATATGCTCACAGAGACACAGAGGATCTGATCCTATAATACATGATATGGTGGGTAAGGTCGGAAAGGTCTGGTCCCAAATTTTGTGGTGGTCAGGTTTGTGAAGCCTCCACCACTCGGATGTTGACACGCGGCGATAGCTAAGTTCTTGTTGGTGCAATATTTTATTTTGGAAAAATGGTTATAGTTGTTGAGCTTTTCCGGCAATTTTCCTACGAGAAATGCCATCTCAGTTAAGTTGGCATGTTCCATTTATTCACACCAATAATTAACTAAGCATGTCAATTCATTTAAAAATGTTTAAAAAAATATTAGGAGAATGCTAATTAAGTAGTATTTCAATTTTTTTTTTTTTTTTTTATAAAACTCATAGAATAGCTTACATAAATGTCATGGGCACAACCTGAATGAAATTAATGGTTTAGAACAACATTTACATTGGAATTAGTAAATTTGCTCTCAATTGCTTAAAAAGATAACTATTATTTTTATTTATTTTTTATTTTTTATTTTTTTTACTTTAACTACTTAATTTTTCAAAACACCTACCTACCTACGTCCTAGCTTTCTATTTTAATATTTTTACTATTCTATTTAAATATTTTTCTCAATAATTCTTTATTCTTTATTAAGAGGAGAGATAATGTATTAGATAAAAAAAAAAAAAAAAAAAATGGCACATCAATTTATAATTAGAAATTTATAAAAAGAAATTAAAGAACCCATACATCACTCTCTTGTTCTGTTTGTTTCTTAGATGATTGGTCGATGTCATTCCCCACCACAAAGTTATGATCAACTAAGTTGTGGGCGTTATTATGTCCAACCATTTAGTGGTCCAAAACAAGAAAATATGACCAATGTCATGAATCATGTGAATTAATTTGGATTTTTCTTTGCCACTGATCATTTTCTCTTTTTCACATTAGGGTTATACCCCTCCTTTATCTTATTCTTTCTGTTCAGATATTAAGTGGTCCAATCCAAAACCCTAAAATCTGAAACATAGACTTTACTTCCTGATTTTAAACAATTCCATTGTTTATATCGTTGGGTACTGTTCATAGTAGTGGTCCAATTTCATGAATCATGTGATTTATTTCCCACAATTGTGATAAAAGAATCTCAACTGGGTTATGGGTATAGTCCTCCTCCACCTAACATTTTATCTATCTCACATGTTAAACATTTGGATTTGAATTGGGTCTAGTTTTAGTTGAAACCGGACTTAGTGTTGTTGTTAGAACAAATAATATTCTTTATGTCTGGATACGAAACTAAAACTTGACTCAAGCCAAACGCTTCCGAAGATAGCATTAAGTGTGAATAATTTCAATTTCTTTACTGATCGTGTAATTACTATAGAGATTTTTATTAGTAATTTTGTTGTTTAAATTGCTAGCTCAAACTTATATTTTTACTTTAATTGACTAAGTTGATGTCATCTAACCATATTATCCACGTAAGTCACAGAGTCAATGAGTCACCACTGAAGAAAAGTGCAAATAAGACTAGTGATTGAAGGGTGGCGGTGGGCCGGTGGGGCAAAGCACAACCTGGACGTGATGCCTTTTTATAATTTCAGAGTTAAAGGGAAAAATGTGGTGGGTGGGTTCCAGTTGTTGGCTCAGTATTATTAGGTAGGTGGTTATTGGTTGAGCATAGATAGGCTCATGGTCTATATACCCAATTGGATGTTTGGTACTCAAACATGACTCATAATTGCTACCATTAGATATTATGCTATCGTGTTGGTGATGCCATGTCAAAAGCTTTTTACTATATACCAAATGTAGTCTAACATCTCACTTTCATATTATATTAAGAAGGTGAATTATTTATTTAGATAGTGGGTAGTAATCCTATGTAATATTTAAGGACGTCAAGAATTTATAAGTATAAGAGACAGGAGTTTTGTAATACTCTTAATCCTACATCGTGAAGATGAATAGTTAACATTGGGTTAAGAGATTATAAAGGCAGTCGTGAATATTAAGTTTTTCATTAATTTTTTATTAGATGAGATTAGACTTTTATAAGTGATTCTAAAGAGTTTCAAATTGAAGTAATAAAAACAGATGTGACTTTTTTTTTTTTTTTTTTTTTTTTTCATTTAGATCTAAGGGGAAAAAATCTATACGTGATGGTAGTATGAGGGCCTTGGAGGTGTAAGTGAAAATGTGGTGGTAGTTTATGCGGTTAAAGTATATTTTGTCAATTTAAAACCTCGTCTCACGGGTTTAAACTCCTCCTCAATAAGTAAGATCCAACGCATGAAATATTTAATTAAAAATTAATAATTAGAGTAAGTCAAAAGTTCTATTATAACATTATATTATTAAATCATTATTTATCTCAAAACTTAAGTTATTGATTCAATCATTTGATTGCTATTCTAATAAGTGTACCAACATGTCTTCTCAAATGGCAATTGGCAAAACACCATGACATCACATCTCTATGATATATTGGACCATAGATGTTGATTTGAAACTAACGTCGATCAAATGTCTCAACCAATTTGTTATAATATTAATAAAATAATTCATTCAACTACTTTTTATTAGCTTAATTTTTTTTAAAAATAAATTATAATTTAACAGAAAATCAGAACAAAAATTATGAAAAGAACTTATAATAAGTATTGTTTTAACACGATTAAAACCGAATTTCATATTGTTTATGATACCCATTGGTTTGTTCTTTTTTGGGTGAAAGTAGACGTCTAGTTGTGTGCATTTATAAACTTACTTTTCTGGAACAATTCTTTGGTTTTGGTTTTGGTTTTGGTTTCTCTTGTGTGACATCCAAAACAGAGACGTAATGAATATCCGAAAAGAAAGAAAGAAGAAGGAAAAAGGTAAGCCACCTAATTTCATTATCTTAACGAATTATACTTGTTCCATACATGCAATAATCAGATATTTGTCGTCCATTAATGGTCGACATGACAAGAAAAAGAAAAGGATAAAATAAAGAAAGGCACGCTATTGATCAACTGTCATTATTTCCCTTCTACAGAGGTTCTTAGTAAACAAAAAAAAAATGCTCTAATTATTGACCATCTTTTATTACAGAATAAATTAAAAGGCATAGTACTGAGAGGTTCAAATAAAAAGAAGAGCATGATTTAATGTATTTCATTTCATCTTTTTATTTTGGAAAAATTACAGTTTACCTTCTCAAAGTTGATAACATTTTTTAATTTGAACACCAAAATTTCAATTTTTACAATCCACCTCCCAAAGTTTCAAATTTTTACAATTTAACCAATTGTATCCAAAACTTTTCATATTGCCCATAATTTTTATTTATTTATTTTTTATAAAAAAAAAATTTATAAAAAAATTTCGGTCCATCTGGCCATTTTTGCACCCCCAAATTTGTTTTTTTTTGTAAATAAAATAAAATAAAATAATAAAAATTATGGGCAATATAGTAATTCAGGGGTAATATTGGTCGAATTGAAAAAAATTGGAACTTTGTGGGGGTGGATTGCAAAAATTAAAACTTTGGTGTTTGAATTGAAAAATGCTGTCAACTTTAGGAGAGTAAACTGTAATTTTTCCTTTTATTTTAGACAAAGTTTTTCTTTAAGTTAGATTATTGCAAAATTCTTTTAATTCATGCTATTAAATTGACATATATCATTAAAACATGTGAATCTACTATCTAGCATGTAGTTTTAATGAGGGTGCAAGCTGGCTGGGGCAAAATATACATTTAATATAAAGAATTCTTAGAATTTTCTCTGGCCTAACTGGGATGTTTAATGTTGATTTAGGTCAAATTAGTCCTGTTTGTACAGATTAATAGATTTATTAAGTGGCTTAAAAACAAGTAATACCTTAGGATTAGGACTTAGGATTGACTTATTGGGATTTGATCAATGCTCTTAAGCTTTCTAGCACTGGGGCTATTTGAAAGAAGCCTGTGAAGTTTTATCCGCACTATGCTCCACCCTGTTTCCTGAAATTAAACATATATTGATGGCTGTTCTCAAGGCTGCAGGTCCAAGTTTCCTTATTGAGTTGATTCGTGTGTGTGTGTGTGTGTTTTAAAAAGAAATTGTCTAGAAAGTATGAGTTTTACTCCACATAATTGATATAACGATTTATTTATTTATTTATTATTGTAGGGGAGAAAATATCTCATTATGGGTCTCAACTGCTTACACTTATTTACAATATGCCATCATCCACTCACTTTGTGACACGTGTGCATACAATTTTTTGAACCTAGGGATAAAGGAGAAAGGACATTTTCTAGGAGCTAGTCTTCTTCCTCTCCTACAGTTCCTTCTCCATGGGACTCCAGGAAACTCATGCCTCCCTCTCTCGGAATAGGATCCTCTCCATTTCAAAATCCCTCCATTTCCTCCATTTAGTGCATTTTGAAGGGTATTGTATTTATTGCACTACCATCATTAAAATTTTTGGACAACACTACCCTTCAAAATACACTAAATGGAGGAAATGGAGGGATTTTGAAATGGAGAGGATCCTTTTCCCCCTCTCTAGACGTCACTCACGTCTCTCTCCCTCTCTCTCCCAGAGATTCATCTCTCCCTCTCTCTCTCTCTCTCTCGTATATTTTCTATCTACAAACAAAGATGCTAACTTAGAGATTCATCTCTCCCTCTCTCTCTCTCTCTCTCGTATATTTTCTATCTACAAACAAAGATGCTAACTTAAGCATCGAAAAGTCTTTGGCACCAAACTGAAGACCCTATAATTTTACCCTTATTTTGCAGGAACACCATTGTCGTACAGGAAGTCCTCTCATAGCTCAACCATGAAGAAAAATCGCTGGCTAGCAAATTTACAACCATAAAACACTCCAACAATTATCATGTATAACCCAATGATCCATTCTTTGTATCGTATACGATACGATACAATACATATATTTGACATGCCTAATGAACCATTCTCCGTATCGTATAAGATGCATGTATTTGACGTGTGATAAACTTAGTGATTGTTACCTCGTATAACCTAGGCCCACTGTCTCTATATAAAGTTTTTTTTTTTTTTTTTTTTTTTGAGGCTTTTCAAGCTAGTGTGAAGCCAAATAACACAAAAAAAAAAAAAAAAAAAAAGAGAAAAACAAAAGCACCTCCTAGAGCAGAGAAAAGTTGTGAAGAAAGGCATTGCTACTTTGGTAAGAAATTCATGAATGAGAAATTCCTCTTTGCATGATTATTCTCTTCTAAGTTTTCAGGATTATTGTCCTTGTAATGAATTTTAGGACTTGGATTTTACTTGAATGTTTATTTTACTTTGTCAAATTTTGTTGCTTAAAGAAAATTTCAGTAAATGTTGTAATATAATCTTTTTGACATCATATGACATCTCATATGCCAACTAAATTCAAAATCCATACCTTTTTTTTCTTAATTTCCATATAGTAATTGTGCAGGATCTTTGTAACGTATATTTTAGAATTCTGACACTTTTACAGTCAAAGTAATGTTACAATCCCAAAACCACACCACATTTATCCGTCAATTCCGTTCTTTTTAGTTCCTTGCCTTTCCAAGCACGTAGCAGCAAGATTCATTTCCAGCCATCACTTCGCTTCCTACTTTAAGAGGATACCATGAACGAAAGCTGACAGACACACATGACACATCCATACTTTTGCAAAACAATCATTGAAATGATTTCTTTTGGTTTTTCATACAGTTCACACCAACCTTATCCTTAATTGTAGTTTTCTTTCTGGGTTCTCTGTTCTTTTACTTGAAAATACAAGAGAAAGGACATAAAATGGTTGCAGTGATGTTGATGGTTTTGAAGGGCGGCAGGAAGATGAAGTGCTGCAGAGCCCAGATAGTGGCTATTGTGTCACTGATGCTTCTATTCCCAGTCATTAATGCTTGGGGAAATGATGGGCATTACATAGTCTGCAAGATTGCGCAGGTAATTGATCATCTCTGTTTCTGTCCCTCCCTCTCTCTCTGTGTCTCTCAGAAATATTCATTCCATGTGTTTGTTTCTGTGTTGTAATAAACAGTCACGCTTGAACAAGGCAGCAGCAGAGATAGTTGAAGAGCTGCTTCCAAAATCTGCAGAGAATGAATTGGAGAGTGTGTGTTCATGGGCAGATGAGATCAAGTTTCATTATCCCTGGTCAAGACCCCTTCACTACGTGAATACCCCTGATGTTTGCAATTACCAGTTCGAGAGTGAGTTTCCTTTCTCTCTTCTTGTCCCCCAACTCCCTTTTTCTTTCTTTTTCTAGGGTGTTGGTGGGGTAGCTACCATCCTCCAGCACTAAACCGCTAATTTTCATATTGAGTTCCCAGAGTTGTGTAAAAAGTTATCTGTCTGAGTTTTAACATGAGTATAAAAATATATAGCTAAACTATAATCCAATCTATTTAATTAAACGGGTCAAACCCATCAACCTTAACCCACAAATTTCACGTTGGTTTTATGTCGAATTCGTAAGCCGTGTAAAAAATTACAAACCCTAGTCACAAGTCAAGTTCTAAGTGTAGAGTAATTGTCTCATACTAAACAGTCATTTCAATATTCAGGGGATTGCAAGGATGAAAGTGGAGAGCAGGGGAGGTGCGTTGCAGGGGCAGTCCAAAATTACACCAAGCAGCTGTTAACCATTCGCAGCAATGATAAGAGTTCGAGTAAATTCTTGAACAAAAACTACAATATACTGTTTCTTTCACCATAAAGTGCTTCTCTTATGGATGTTCTGCCCATTAATGCAACTTTGCTAACCAAATTGTGTTTCTAATTCAATGAATTGTAACTATCAGATAATCTCACAGAAGCACTCTTATTTTACTCTCATTTTATGGGAGACATTCATCAGGTACGACACATATAGACAACATGTCCGGATGTGATACGTTATCTTCACCAACTACTGATACATCCTTAACTACAGTACTTGTTTATTGCAGCCTCTACATGCGGGTTTTGCTTCAGACAAGGGAGGCAACACCATTGGTGTTCACTGGTATACGAGGAAGCAAAATCTTCACCATGTGAGTCTAGTAACCAATTTAGAGTCCGTTTGGTTTAGTGATTTCAAAATATGTTGTTTGAAAGGATACGATTTCAAAACCATATTAATGAAGTTCGTGTTTAGTGAAATCGTGGTTCAGCCTTTAAATCATACTTTTAGCTTGCAAAATCACTGGGGTAAATAAACTCACACCGATGCATACAGGTATGGGACGACAACATAATAGAGACGGCTCAAGAAAGGTTCTACAACTCTAATGTGGATGACATGATTGGTGCAATTCAAAAAAACATTACGGTAGCTTATTTGCTGCTTAGTATGTCTGTGTTAGACTTGGTATATGTTTATGTATCTTCATCATCAACCTAATGTTTTTTGATTTTGTTTTTTAAAATATATTTCAACTACAGACTGCATGGGCAGATCAAGTTCAGACATGGGAGAACTGCAGTTATACTGATACAACGTGTGCAAACGTGTATGTTTCACAGCCACAGTTTATTAACCTAGTATTTATGAGCAAGTTCATTTCTATGTCATATGTTCATTTTGTATCACTAGTTCTTTCAACTTTAGCAATTAGTCCTTGTATTTTGATTTTTTTTTCTTCAAAACCTTAGGGTAGATAGTATATTGAGTATTTCTTGATTACTTTATCATAATCAACTTGATGGCTATATAAAGCTAGATTAAATTGGTTAACTTTTCTGCAGATATGCATCCGAAGGCATCAAAGCAGCCTGTGACTGGGCATACAAAGGTGTGACTGAAGGATCAGTTTTAGAAGGTAATTAACCAGTAAATCCTTATGAGTTCACCAGTTGTGCTTGTTCATTTGTTCTTCAGCATATGAGAAATAATATGAAGACTGTTTGTAGATGAATATTTCCTCTCCCGGTTACCAATAGTCAATTTGCGGTTGGCCCAAGCTGGAGTTCGGTTGGCAGCAATTCTCAACCATTACTTCGTCAAGTGATTACACGTTTCTTCAATGCTTTATGAGATTTAAGTACTAGCACACAGCTGAAGCTTTAGACCATTCTGGTGGTCAATCAGTATCAATAAGAAACGAGGTTGCAGCCATTGCTTCTTTAGATATGAAACACATCATGCTTCTCGTAATCTTCCTCTTTTCTTCATGAAATTACGTTGCACACATTTCTACACAAACTTGACCAATTATTTAAAGTAAAAGGACACTTTCTGATATTTTCTGGCTACTGCTGCTTCGGAGGAACTTTGAGTAGATTATAAAAATGGAAACCACACTAATATAGATGATTCTATCTAGTGTGCCACAAAATTATCAGAATTTGTCAAATAAGTCACCTTCCCTTCTCATCATTAACTGCATTTACATTCTGAAATGTATCAAACAACATTTCAAAAAATAAAAAAAACCATAAATCAACTCAGTGATTGGAAATGTTACAAATGTAGCACACTCGTTACTTAGGTTTCTTCACAACAAGGACAGGGCACTTTGCATTCTGAACACAGTAGTTGCTCACACTCCCCAGAAGAGCCCTGTATCAACACAAGGCTATCAGTGGCCAATAATGGGGTGGCCTTCTTTGCATTAGCATGCATCATGTTAAAGCATATTCCAAATTGCCAATCTAATCTTATGATGGAAAACTAACCTTTTGATTTTTCCAAGGCCACGCTCACCCAAAACAAGTAAACTGATGTCAAACTTTTGAACCGCGTCACATATGGCCGTACTAGGATCCCCAACCTCTGTAATTGTCTCTGCTTTTACCTACAAAAACAACATTTATTCAACGGTGTGGTCAAAAGGAAGAAACATATGAAATTGCATATTTCTATATCTTAAATGTGAGCTATCTAGAATGTGCATAATTGAAAAGAGAAAAATACCTGTTAAATTGCCATGTAAACCAAATTGACCAAAAAGAATATTAGAACTTTTAGAAAAGGAAGGAGAAATTAATAATGGACGTACCCCACAACTAGCACATATTTCCTTAGCTTTCTCCAGAAAAGCCATTGTAAGCTTCTTATGATTTTCTTGGACGGAGTTTGTTAACTCCGGAGCTGTCATGCACAAACAAATGTATTTTGTCAATAGAAACTCCAACATCTCAAATAAAATTTCCAACTCATTGTATCATCCCGCAAGCATACTAACTATTCGAAAATGGAAAACAAGAAGAAGAATGGGAAAAAGGCAAGGGGATCAGCTCTCCAAATCAGCATAGCAAAACCTTTGCCCCGGTTAAAGTAATGATTAAGTGGTTAAACTTATATCTTCCTATTAACTTAAGCTTTTGAAATAACTAGTAATTTTTCATGGTTTCAGAACCAAAAGTCATGAGATCAAATCTTAACTTCATCAAATCACCTCCCATTTAAATTAAATATTTCACGTGTTGAATCTCACCAATTAAAAGAGAGTTTGAACTCACACGTGAGGGAGAGTATTAAAGTAATGATTAAGTGATTAAACTTACCTAAATTTTTGGGATAACTGGTAATTTAACAGCCACAACTTCTCAGTTACACGACATAAGGAGTCTACATGAAACCCTTCAAGTAGGAGGTGCATGCTCTGATTCTAAGAGACAAAGCTACACTCCTCTGTTCAATTGAAACAAAAGTGAAGCACTTAATTGAAGAATATCACAAAAAAATAAAAATGTAAGCATTAAAATATTAATTAAATGATTAAATTTATTATTTTTTTATCAGCTTAAACTTTTGATATAAGTAGTGATTTAACCCGTATCATAACAAAAAATTTTAGTTTGAACCCGACTTTTAAAATTGACCTCATTTCAATTAAAGATTCAAATAAATCACGAGGTAAAGTTTAATAAATTTTTGTAAAAAATTTCCCTCATTTCAATTAAAGTTTGAACCCGACTTTTATTATGAGCTAGCAAGGGTTTGGCTTGCAAAACAAAAGTAGAACAAAGTAGCTAATACAGCTTGTTGCACTTCCCTATTTGGGTATAAAAAATCCAAGCATACGACAAAGAAATCACAAAGGATTTAGGAATAATAAAATTCTATTAACTACTGAACAAAACCCAAACCCACTTTTTCTTTTTTCTCTTCAAAATTCAAACCTTAAAACAGAAATAGAAATAGCGAATCATCATTTGCTCTGTGCTACAGAAACAAACGCCAAAGAGCATAAAAGAGGCAAAGAACTTAACTGGCTGAAACAGGGCAGTACATGCGAGCAGAGCCAAGAGGCGCGGAGAAGGTGTAACTACTTCTGGGAGGAGGCTGAGCCATGAAGATCACAAGCGGTGAAGTTGTAATGGATTCTTTGAGATTTGCAAGCACCCAAGTGAGAGCATAGTGACTGTAATCGCTCTCATCAATGGCCACCATCACCTTCCTTTCAGCTCCTCCTCCTGCACATTCCCCAGCCATTTACTTAGATTTAGGCCTCAGACACACACAGATAGTACTATGTTTAGGGTTTTCCACGCAGAGATAGTGTGTAGAGCGGTTGGTTTCGAGTTTCAGAGATAGTCGCTGCTCTGTAAAGGTCGTTGGGAAAACAGAGGGCGGGTTTCCTAGGTCATAACGGCCAGTCAACCTTGGACTTTTGGTCCCACTCGACAGTACTTTACTGGTAAATGGAAAAAATGGATAAGGATCCTCTCTTAGTGTGCCACGTCGAACTCCCATAAAAGATTTCTTTTTTCTTCTTCTTCTATAATTCAATCTCAAGAATTGTGTCCTTTTGACTTTTGTTAGGTGCATCGTGAATGATTAACAACCAGTCAGCCCCAATATTTATCTGTTAATTAAGGATATTATCCATTGTCTGAGAAACAACGACCCAAATGCCTCTGTTTTTTTTTTTTTTTTTTTTTTTTTTTTTTTTATATATTAAACATGTTTTTATGACACTTTTAATTTGTATTTAACCCTTATTTTCTTACAAATAGTAGGTGACTGTGTTGCATATAAATGGTCCGAAAAAATTATTGTCAAAATATTATTTAAATAATTAAATTTATTATTATTATTATTATTATTACGTGATTCTCTATTGGCGTGAGCTCAGCAAGCTTTGATCTTTTGGGCTTGTGGGGCTTACTTGAAAATATATGAAGCTAGGGTGTACCTTATGGGCCTTGCGTTGGGCCAGGGGCTCATTACTTGGGGAAAACTGAAAACTGACATACGTTGAGAATGACGTATGCCAAAGTTTAATAAAATGTTACAAAATTCAGTGTAATCATGTTACTTATATCAACAATTTGTTCATATTATGAGCGTAACATCATTCTAATCATGTAGTATAAATAAAATGATTTCACACTTATGACTTATCTTGTCATCATTCATCACCCCATTTTCTCACGTTTGTGCCTGTCATGACTCACGGCATGGAAATGCATGACGCGATGGCCTCTTACTTTATTGGCTTTTCTTGAGGGTGGATGATTGCCAGGGTGTGAATGTGAAGGCTCGTGGCTCTCAACGAAGCATCATTGGGCCACGGAAACGGTTGCAAAATGTGCAATAACTAACCCATCACAGAGACAGGTGTCCAATCTTGCCGTCCATTTACATCAACAAAAAGTTATGCTATGACGAGAGGGATAAGGATTGAGGTGGTGGAATAGGCGGTCCAACAACCTCCGAGGCAGATAAAACGTTTTTGTTTTTTAAGAAATGTTTGTCGGCCTATTTTAAAATTAATAATATTTTTATAAAAATATAAAAAATAAAAAACCATAAGTCCACTCATCAGAAGAACATGGAGACCCGAATATCTAGGGAAAAGAATTTATCAAAAGAACATGGAGACACGAAAATCTAGGGACAAGAAAAAATAAAAAATAAATTACATCTGATTCGCGGGATTTGCAGAGAAAATTTAGGGAAAGTATAAACAATTCCAAGGTCAAAGTAAGAGATTCAGGGGATTTTAAATTTTTAAGAGAAAATTTAGGAAGAAGTAAAAACAATATAAGTTTTTTTTTTTTTTTTTGTACCATGCCCATACAAGAGAGGGATGTGATTCGACCTAGTGACCCGCAGTATAAATAAAAACAAAATAAGTATTGGAGGCCCACAAAAGTTCAAATACAGAAAATCTGGATAATTCTCGCAATAGAGTATATAATTTATAAGTAATTGTCTATATTTTTTATGTATTATCTTATAAATTAATTAGATTTGTGAACTTATGTGGACTCCATATAAGTCAATGATGGACCCCACAAATTTAATAATTGATCTATTGAATTTATAAAAAAAAATATAAGAAAAATATGAATAAAACAAGCCCGAGTGAAACCCTAATGCTAAGATATTCATGAGAATGTGAGGGAGCATCACAAAACAAAAATCACCACATGTCTATTTAACAACGAAAATAGTATCATTGCTAAAAATATTGGTTACAATGAGGCATGTCCACACACTAGGATATTCTAAATCAATCGATTGAAAAGGGATGAAGTGGTTGTTGGAAATCTTATACAAGTTCTTGTGAGGAAGGAGAACCTTGAAGGAGACAATGAATTGACGAAGCTCACCTTGATTAGCAGCCCGGAAACCTGTATTTGAAGCCCAAGAACCAGTAACTCACGTAAGCATGTATTTCGTTTGTTTATGTTCTACATTTGTTGACGAAACACATAAACTATTATATTCTCATCGCCATTTTCATCCGCCGGCGCAGGAGGCGCCGTATCCCATTCTTGATCCGCCGGTAGTGCTGCTGCTTTTGGAGAGGGCAGATCTTTGTCAATATAGTAAAGCTTGAGTCCCAAGCTTTCCTTTATTCGGCAAAGACATGTTCCACTTCCGCCAATCTCGACTTTACTAAGAAAATTCATTTTCTTATTGTTCTTGTCTTGTAAAGATTCATTTTCAGGATCTTCCATGTAGTCCTTGTGATAAGAAATCGTTGACATTTGTTTCAATACTATGTTAAATCACTGCATGTCTCAAAAGTTTAAGTTAATTATTTAATTAATATTTTAACATACCTCATAACAAAACAACCAAAAATTAAAAAAAGTCGAATTCTATAATATTCCCCGATGATAAGCCCTTTCTAAACCTACCAAAAACTTTACGGCATAAATCATTATCTATTTAGTTCTTTCTTCAAAAAGTTTTTTCCTTTTTTTTTTCCTTTTTTTTTTTCAGAAAACAAGACGTGATCCAATGGAAGTGAAAATTCAAACTATATTTTATTTTCTGATTGTGGATATTCAAATTTATTAGTCGTTTTCATTGCATGCACGTGGAAAATATGGTTGGTAGCATATCAAACTCACTGGACCTTCCACTGCTTCCACCATCAAGTAAACGAAAGAAAACCATTCTAGTATGTACCTTATAATTACATTTGTCTATATATCTTTCACAACAAAAATATATAGGCAAGGACGGCACTAATTATGTGTGAGCCATTTTTCAATTTTTTTTTTCTTTATTTTTTATTATTCTTAAGTTTATATATATATATATATAATTTAAGCTTAATCCTTATCAAAATTAGGCTTAAGTTCTTTATTTATACTCCCTTAAATCTGCTTCCGCAACGGAAGCCTTTTAACCACTCAAATGAGAAATTTGGTTCCGTCCTAGCTATATATATATAGGGCTATACTTTTGTCTATCTAAATGTGATTTTGACACATTGTGTATTTGGGAATTTTTTTCTTTCTAGTTCAATAATGGGGAAAAGGACAGGTGGTAACATTATTGAAACTGCTACTAGACTAGACGTCTACACATTGCTGACTCTGCTACTGGGAAAGCTCATGCTGCCTTTAAAAAGCTTCTTATCTCGCAGCTTGACATTAACAATCCTAATCTTTTCTCAGATTGAAACATTTCCTGCATAATTGTTGATCTCCATTTATATTTAGAATTCGAAAGCTTTGAAGACCCTTAAAAGTGCCAGTTTTAAAGCATATTTTTTGTCAAGTAGGCTGTTTCTCACCTTATATTTGTAAGTATTTTCAATTAATTTTCCATTTTTTTCTTTCATCTGAATTAAAAATTAAAATAATAATAATAATAAAAACCCTCTCACTTCCTTCTACTTCCATCTCCTACCCTTCCCCTCTCCTTTTGTTTTTGTTTTTTTTTTTTTTTTTTTCTTTATGTTTGTAGGTGTTTTCCGACCATATCAACAACTTCAGTCTCTCCGCTATACGTCCATACACCTTCAACCGTGTTGTACCATTAATCTCCTCTCTAGCTGCTGCTAGTTACCGATTGTTTGTTTGTGTTTTTCTTTTGAATAAGAGATTTCTTCTCTTTAGATCTGCCCTCATAAGTGAGGAGAAATAATCACGTATAAGAGGTTATTTCTCATGGCCTGGATAATTAGGTGTGAGTAGCTATCTTTCACGGCCGGTTCAAATAAATTTTGTTAGGAAATTTGACTACTCATGTCTTAGATCTAGTATGATCGGAACAGATCTGCTATTTAACTATATTTGTATATAGGTTACCGAAAGATTGAAATCAGAAATAGCACATGATTGTAAGAATTTTTGTTTGTATCTATGACTTTGTAACCTTATAGCATGTGACTATAATTTTTGCAAAATTTTATACTTTGTGCTATAAGAGCTTTTTACTTTGCTATATAAGAGTTTTATGCTTGTGATCTTTGATCAAAAAAATTCTCAAATTTCAGTTGTAAAAAATAAAAAATAAAATAAAAATCCCCCTCTCACGTGAGAAATGTTATATACAATAAATATCGGTAGTTATGGCAGGTGCTTTAGCAAACGCTCTCATCCAATTTTAGTGGTCGGCAAGCATACCATTACTTTGATTGATCTTTTGATGAAATTAATTTTCTTAAAAAGTTTTATAAACGGTTGTCAAAGGTAGACGGGGTTACATCACTTTAATTTTTTCTTTTATATGTATGATGTGATAAGCATAAGTTGCCGTATAAAGCTATAAAATATCTTATAATACAACCGTAATACCAAAAATATTTCCTTTTTTATTATGCTTTAAATAAAAAGAAGATGGTCCCTTAGAAAACGGAATTTACTAATTCGAATTTATTTGTTCTTATATTTGCTGTTGAATTCATTTTTTTTTATTAAGAGTCTTAAAATATTGTTTTTGAATTTTTTAAAAATAAAATTCAAAATATTAACAAATAATTCAAAACATAAATATTTACAAATTATTCATAATTATATATACGTCACATCACAACTAATAAGGAAAACATCATAAAAAGCTTTCCAAACAAAGTAAAGGAAGAAGCACTAAATACAAAAAATTAATAATGTAAGACCAGAGTGTGTTAATACACGTCTCGTACCACTTGCTCAGAGTGGTTGGGGCCCATCAGCTGCGATTCGACGCCTTAATCAATTCAACGAGCTGTTCAATTTACACACTCGCACGCCATATTCTCCCACGTGCTCTAATACCATCTCTGCCCAATATTTCTCAGCCCCCTTTTATCCCCACGTGCTCTAATTCATTTTCTTCTTCCTCTTATATTTATTTCTCTTCCGCTCTGCTCTCTCTCTCTCTCTCTCTCTATCCCCGTGAAAATGAATTTTCATTTTCACAAGCTGCGTTTCTTAATCTTAATCTCTATGTTGGTTATCAACAGTATAATCCGATTGGCCGAGCCGATACCGACCACCGAAGACGACCGGTCATTCTTCGACCCGGGCTGCTGCTTTGGATCCAAGCCTTCGTCGGCGGCTCACAAGAACCGGACCTGCCTGTCAGCCACGGCTTCTTCGCCGGAGATATCAGGTACGGGCTGCGAGGTGTGGACCAGGGCGTGCTCGGAGGCGGTGTTGGGCTTGGCGAGGCGGCCTGAGGCGGTGGAGTGGGTCAGGGGCCTGAGGAGGAGGATCCACGCGAACCCCGAGCTTGCGTTCGAGGAATTCGAGACGAGCAAGTTGATCCGAGACGAGCTGGACCGCATGGAGGTCGAGTACAAGTACCCGTTGGCCAAGACGGGTATTCGGGCTTGGATCGGGACCGGCGGCCCGCCTTTTGTGGCGATCAGAGCTGACATGGACGCTCTCCCAATTCAGGTTTCTATTTTCATTTTTTCAAATAGTATTGGGTTTTTGTTGATTTTTCTTGTTAGTTTAAAAAATGAGTAATATTATAAGTCATCTTCGTGTCATCTCAAATGTGATATAACTTTTAAAATTACTGTTGAATTTGAGAGATGATGTATTAAACTTTAATTTATTAATGATTTTAAAAAACACATCACATTTAAGATGATTCCAAAAAAATTATAAGCAGACATTTAGCATTACTCTTAAAAAACTATTCAACGTACTCTCATGGTTGAAGAACTTTTGGAAACTTGAAGTTCAATATATATGTTTTTTTCAATTTTCTTTTTTTTACTTGGTGTTTCCAAATTTGGAATAAGTTGATTTAGTCACTCATAAACCTTCATTTTAAATACCATGGTATGAAATGATTAAAAAAAAACACATATTGAAAATCTTTCGATGTATAAATGTAATTGTACTTTTTTTTATGCTGACGTGTAGATTAAGAAACATATATCAATTTATGGATGTCTTATAGTACAAATAAGAATTATCGTATGGTATTGTCATGTCATAAAGTACAGTGTGTGGTCACGAATGTACTACCATAAATTGTATGTAATATATAAAGTATAGTTACATACATACATTATATAAAGCAAATAGATATTTAATGTTGCATGTGATGGATTATGGGTACAGTTCAGATCCCAAGGCAAGTAGGTTTACCCCCATGGCGGCGTGGGTTACTCTTTTATGGGCAGTTCTTTCTTTTTACCTGTGATGATAAATACCTTTTGGAGGCTGCACTGAAAATTGGTTAGCATGAAAAAATTATCCAGATATAAGGCTAGATTTGGGGATTTTTTTTTTTTTTTTTTAATTTTTTATTTCAAAAAGTATTTTGATGTAATATAAAAATAAAAATAATTTTGTATTGTTTGTTAATGTTTTTAAATCAAAAGTGAAAAAATAGTGGTTTAATTAACAAATAAAACCAATTTATTTGTTCCAGGAAGCCGTAGAATGGGAGCACAAAAGCAAAGTTGCAGGCAAAATGCACGCTTGTGGGCATGATGCACATGTTGCCATGCTTATTGGTGCTGCCAAGATATTGAAGACTCGCGAACATCTATTGAAGGTTCGGCTTTAGCTCGTTTCTATAACTATTAATGGTTTAAATTTGCCCTGAATTTTTGTTTTATGACTTATTTTCCTTATTTTCTGATTTAATTAAAAATAATAATCATCTTATATAACCAAGTTTTTCTAGAAATTAATCTCTTTGCCTTATATAAAATCATAAATGTTTGAATTGCTATTTGAATGTGCATGTTATGCCATCACTTGCAAAAGGGTTAACTGCATGGTAAAAATTGTGAGGGCCATCCTTTTTTATATTTTTTTTTCCCCTTTTTTTCATGATTAGTTATATGTCGTTAATAAACTAGATTAGAGTAAAACTTTATCCTTTGTAATTCTGAATGTGGGAGGATGGATCAGTTGGTGCAATACCTTTGGGAAGGGTTGAATTTGTGTGGACAACATTGGATCCACAAAAAGTGCAATAGGATGATGGGCTGTATTACTCCCTCATGTATTGCTACACATGACCTTAAAGGATTTCCCCATTGCTGTTTGGACATTTGTGTCAGAACTTGTCTTGGCATGATCAGTTTGCTTGGCAATGGATGTTTCTTCAATTGTTGTCATGAACATAATAATGCCTCCATTAATATTTTTGCTTCTGTCTTGTCTTTGCTATTTCTACTTTATGCCTACTTGATTGAACCGTGTTTCACACCCACGGCCACGGGGAAAGAATACTCAATAAAAAGAAATTTCCCAAAGGGTTGAAATCGATTGTCAAAAAGACTCCTTTCAGTAAAAATGGCACTCATTGCATTCCCATGGATGTAATCATACTGCACGAGGAGCTTTGTTAACTAACACCATTGACTTACAAAAGGAGCATTGATGAGCTTTGGGATTCCTTGTTTAGTTGGTGTAACCTTGAAAGTTGTTTTATTCTTTGACATCTTTGGTTATAATTTGACACATCATGGTTGATTTGTTGGGGTGTGATGTGTGAACAATATTGGGCCCTTTTTCTTTTCCTGTTCTTGTTTTAATAATTGTCGGGTATTGCATTTGTCCCTTATTCTATGTTGGGTGTTTTTCAGAATCAGAAACCCACAATGAATAACACACGCAGGACATTTAATTTTGGGATATTTCATGTTAAAACATAAGAAAATGCTTTAAAGTATTGGAGCTCTTATTACAATTTTTTTACAAACTGTCATGTCAATTTGTAAATTTCGTAGTAAGAAATATAATATTATGAATAGCAGTTTAATTTAATTGCTTAATAGCTGATGTGTCAATTCACATAAGTATCACTACTAGAAATCTTGATCCACCCAAAAACAAATCCAAATGGGAACCTAAAAATTAAATATTGATACATGAATGATAATCTCTCGAGTGCTTGGTCCTCAAATAGAATATGTTAATTCTTTGATCTGTTTAATGAGTGTTGGCTTGTTATTCTTATTTGCTCACATGCTGGAAACTGAATATATTCTCTACTCTTTCGGTGATGACCGAAGAAAACTCTTGACTTTTCTTATGCGGTACCTAGCCGTCAAAAAGGTAGAACCAACAAAAGAAAAAAGAAATAAAGATAGTACTGGACCACTGGTGACACTATTATAAGGGATAGTTATAGTTTTCTGTCTTAAAAGAGGGACAGTCGTTTTCTGTCTTAAAAGAGGGACAGTCATAGAAACTGTAGAAATGGCCTTAAGTGAAAAAATAACTAGAATTCTCTTCTATTCATCTCTCTCCATCGTTTATTTTTTCACAGGAGATCTCCAAATTTTTTATTTATTTATTTATTATTATTATTATTTTTTTTCATATAGCAATGTTTTTGTCTTTTGATTGATGAAAGCATGTGAGTCAGTTTGGGTGTGCTGATATCTAAGCGAAAGAATACTTAAAAAAAAGTTATGGAATTGATGGGCCATATAATAAAATATGATTGGTGTCCGTTTCACCAATCCAATAATGTGTCATAATACTTGTTAATTTGTTAGGGAGTGGTTGGAAGATTGAAATATTCCAAACAAACAATCAAATTTGCCTTCTTTGTTGGGAAAAAAGAGTGTTAGGTATAGGGTTAGAAGTAGGAGAGGTCTTTAAGATGGAGACGCAAAGTCTTCTAATATCAACATTCGCATATTCATAATTTAGCTGTTTTCTTTTTTGTTTACGAATATTTTTTTCAATAGTGCTAATCTGCACGTTAGTCTTAACAACATTTTGTATGGTATGGTATTGTATTTCAGGGTACTGTGATACTGCTGTTTCAACCAGCAGAAGAAGCAGGGAATGGCGCAAAACGGATGATCGGGGATGGGGCTCTGGAAAATGTGGAGGCCATATTCGCAATTCATGTATCCCATGAACATCCTACTGCTACTATTGGGTCAAGACCTGGTCCTTTGCTCGCCGGCTGCGGCTTTTTTAGGGCTATAATAAGTGGGAAAAGGGGCCACGCTGGGAACCCCCACCACTCGCTTGACCCCATTTTAGCAGCTTCAGCCGCAGTAATCAGCTTACAGGGTATTGTGTCTCGTGAAGCAAATCCTTTGGACTCACAGGTATGTCCATATCTCAGTTATTTCTATTGTACTCCTAATTCTGTCTATTTGCTTGCATGTCTACGTTTATTTTGGATTGACTTATCCTTTTTTTCTGCTCAGGTTGTGTCGGTGGCATCATTTAATGGAGGCAACAACCTTGACATGATCCCGGACACTGTGGTCCTTGGTGGCACCTTCAGGGCTTTCTCCAACACAAGCTTTTACCAGCTTCTCCAAAGAATAAAAGAGGTTTGTCATGTAACTGGTACTAGAATTAATTGTACTAATGTACAACATTATAGTTTTTATTACAATTTCTTTACAAACTGACGTAACAATTCATAATTAAGAGTATCTAATTAACAAGCAAGCTATTAATTAATTAAAATGACAAATCAAATTTTTTTAGTTAAATCATTTCACTAATTATGGACTACAACGTCAGTTTGTAAAGAAACTTATAATAAAAATTGTAGTACCCTTAGCAGCCAACACCCATGATAAATAGTAATGCTACTCTTTACAATCATTTATCACACTCATTTCATACAATATAAAATATGTGAAAAGTAACATTATTCGTGATAAAATTATCATCGGTACGGTTTACTTTAGGGCCTGCTTTTTTTCTTGCTATAGGAAAGATAATAATTGTTTCCCAGGATGTGGGGACAATAGAAATTTATTTCTAACTAAAAGGAATCCAGAGGTGCCCTTTCACTTAACTATCCAGTTACCAATATTCAAACAGGTGAGCTGACAACACTCTTCATCATTACAAACAGGTAATTGTGGAACAGGCCATTGTTTACAGATGCTCGGCAACGGTTGACTTCTTTGAAAATGAGTACACCATATATCCCCCCACTGTGAACGATGAGAAAATGTACGAGCATGTGAGGAAGGTGGCCATCGATTTGGTGGGTCCAACAAATTTCAGGGTGGTCCCACCAATGATGGGTGCTGAGGACTTTTCCTTCTACTCTGAGGTTGTCCCTGCGGGCTTCTTCTACATAGGGGTAAGGAACGAGACGTTGGGTTCCATACACACAGGCCACTCACCTTATTTCATGATCGATGAAGACGTTCTACCCATAGGCGCTGCAGCTCACGCCACTATCGCAGAAAGATACCTCAACGAGCACCCGTGATGTGCTCTATGAATTTTGGTCCAATTGAGGGATGATAAAAGGGAAAAATCTCTCATGGTGTAAAGAACCAAGTGCAGTTGTAACTAGTACTTCGATGTTATTGTTGTTACAGATATAGTTGTTCCTTTTTCATCATTCTGTTCATTTATAAGCATCAAATTGCCTCGATCAGATTCTGGATTTGGAAACAAAACCAAAGAGAGGATCATTTTTGTTAGTTAATCCTAGGTTACATGAGAATATAAACGAGGAATCTCTTTACCGTTCAATAAGAGGTGTGCAAATTTATCATCGAGGATTACTAATTGCTTTCTACTCAACCCCATCAGACCCATTAAAACAGAACACGATCCTATCCATTTAAAGTATATGGGGAGGAACCATTTCATGATCCCAACGGTTAACATGGTGCTTCATCATTGAAAAAATGTTTCAGCTTATGGCTATAACCCATTACCTGCACAATTCAGCACCTAGCAGAACAATACATGCGTATGTATTTTGTTTTTGTTGTACGAGGACAAAAAAACTCAGAAAGCTGGATGTTTTACTCTAGATTACATCTTTATTGTATTGTCATGTGGACTAAACAAGAGTACACTCTGCACTCAAGCACCTACATTACTTCAGCTGTATAGAAACGACAGACGGCACATGTTCATTTCCAATTTCAGTTCAATTCTCATGTCATGAAAAATTCAAGTTTTTTTAAGGTTTTTCACATAAAACAGTGCGCTATTTTATTATAAAAAGTCTCACCTCTTTTCACCACATAAACATTTAGCAGCTTGTAGAGCAAAATATGTAAGGATGATGTCAGCACCAGCCCGTCGGAGACACATTAGTGACTCCATCATAACCTTTTCTTCGTCAATCATCTTCAAAACCCCACCGGCCTTGATCATTGAGTACTCACCCGAAACCTGAACCATGAACAAAGAAAATTTGAGCACCACCCAACACGAGTCCATGAAACTAAGGAAAAATAACAAACTCAATGGGGAAAGGTGAGTTCCAGTATAACAAAAGCAAAAAGAATAGTAGGGGCAGTGGGTGCTAGTTACAAAACAAAGATACTTTGAGGACATCCACTAGAATCCCACATCTTTGCAAGCATAAGGTGAAAGAGTTTTCTTTTGCTAATCAATACTAATAATTGCAGATACCTGTATAACAAGTAACAAGGATGGGATCATGCCATGTACATGAAAGCTAAAACCTTTCTTTACGAGAAGAGTTATCAAGACAGTTCAAGATAATTATGATATTGTTTTTCTCGATCTTTATGTGTTTCTGCACCAATAGTTGGTTCATAATAGCTTGTCCTCAAAGTTAGAGCTACCAGATTTTCACTTCTAGTGCATAGGTGCAAACAATCATTTTCCATGACCATGCGGAATATAAGTTATTGAAAGTACCTAATTAAAGGTGAAAGCAGAAGTATCGCATAATTAAAAATGATATTGGAAGTATGAAAGTTAATGAAGGTACCTGATATGCAGCAATTGGCAAAGAAGAGTTATCTCGGAGAAGTCTTATAATATCCAAATAAGGCAGCCCTGGCTTCACCTGTCACCCGAGTTATAACTAGCATACAGTGAACTTCTGCCTTACGTAAACATGTTCAAAGATCAACAAAAAGGGAAAAAAAGAAAAATTACAAACCAAGAGGATATCAGCGCCTTCTGACTCGTCTTCATGGGTCTCAACCAGAGCCTCTCTATAATTGGCCGGATTCATCTGATAACTTTTGTTTCCAAATTAAATGCAAGACAGAGCATCAGAACATTAGATAACAAATTTAACATAAAACTTTTCTTTAATGAACTACATACGTTTTTTTGTCTCCAAAGCGCGGATTTGAGTCGAGTGCTTCCCTAAATGGACCATAAAAAGAACTTGCATATCTGTTACCAGCATGATAAAGATAGACATTACCGAAACAGCAACCAACACCAAAGTGGAAAAATTAACGCTATCCGACAAGTCAAAAGTTCTGATTATTACAATAATTGGTCAACCTAGAAACCAGGTGCAGACAAATCACAGTACAACCACCAAAAAACAAATCAAGACTAAAATGTAATAGCATAAAGAAGATATTCACTAGATGGGAGTTCGAGGGAGTGAGGTTGCCCCATTTTATTTAGATAGTGATTGAAAAAGGAAAAAAATGAGAAATCATTTAAGCAAATTACTTCGCTGTATAAGACATTATCGAGACATGCTGAAAGCCTTCAGCATCCAAAGCTTCTCGAATGGCTCCTATGCGTCCATCCATCATGTCACTTGGACTGACCACATCGGCTCCAGCTCGGGCCTATGTGTAGAAGTAACGAAGCCAAAAAAAACAAATAAAAAATAAAAACTAGTCAGGTAATAGTAGTGAAACACATAGCATAACAACATGTAGGTAAATATTAGAAACCCCTACAAGGTTGCTCTATAACCAGAACCTTGCCCCAAGATTCGTATGTAAAATGAATCACAGGCCATAGTATACTGGTGCAAGAACCTTGCCCCAAGATTCGTATGTAAAATGAATCACAGGCCATAGTATACTGGTACAAGTTCTTGCAGACTTAAAGCAGCTAAAAGACCTACAATCTTTCCCTACTTTGGAAGTCCAAGATAAAGCAGTTTTCAATCATTGTCAAGTGGAAAATCTCAGTTTACCCAATTTTTGTTTGCCAAATTAAGGAAACCTTTAAGAACATTCCGTTTGAGAAGGCTTAAAAATGACAAAATCAAAACATGTGATGGGCCATCACACCACACCTTCAGAAACCTCAGGAGAGTCCCTGATATATTTTGAAATACCAATAGATGTATCTGTTATTTATGCAAACTGTAAAAACTAATTGCAAAGAATATAATCTACCAAAATTACCTGGGAAACAGCCTGCTTACACAATTGGTGTACAGTCTCATCGTTCATTATAACACCTACAGGGTATCAATAACATATACATAGTTGAAATTAGTAACTCAACATTGGTATCCATGTGAGATCAACAAATAGAATGCACAAAAAGGCCATGAAATCGGCTACGTTAGAATAATGATCAAAAATTTGTTGAAACTTAAAAATTGATTGTAAGAAGTTATTGACGTGCAATAGAAACTTGGGCATAGAAAGCACGAGCATATCCCACATCACCAGCTGTCTAAGGCATTGGAGCATCCTACTGTCTAGAAAAGTCATTGGTTTTTTGCCTACTTGAATTGATTTCCTTTCAGTTCTCAGAAAACATTTTTAAGAAAGATCAACAATTTTCTTTTAAATATAATAGCAATATCTAAAATATCACATATATCTATCTTACCATCTTCTCGGACAATACCGTCATGGCCATCAGAGGAGTAAGGATCTAAAGCAACATCAGTGTAGATCACCTGATGAAAGACAGATTTAAAAAATAAATAAAATAAAATAAAACTTTTTTAAAAATGTCATATTTCCAGATAGACAAAGAACTTTGACCTTAAAATCCATCTATAGCCCAAAAAATTAAATGAAGGATAATGACTTACGAGATCAGGGTATTTGTCTTTGAGCAACCGTATTGCTCGAGGCACTAAACCATTGTCGTTGTATGCTTCATCTCCCGCCGAAGACTAAAAGCAAAAGGCCAATCATGATACATCATTATGTGGAACAGAAGAGAAAACCCATTCTTACCCCCTGCCCCCAAATCACCAACCAAATGAAAAAGAAAAGAAATTAGCGAATAAGAACCTTCAGAGCATCTGGAACTTTGGGGAAGAGCACAACACTATTGACACCGACATCCCGAGCCTTTCCAACCTGGTTCAGACAATGCTCACTCAAAAACTTGTCCGCAATTCAACAAAATAGATTACATTTAGATAATGCATTGAAAATTAAAAAGTGCTCTAATTGGATATGCTAATTAGCTCTATCTAAGCAAAAGTTCATTCAGGATTTGTCTACTACCATATCAGCTCAAACTATAACTTCCAACTAGTTGTAAAAGTTCCTGGATACGTACAACTAACATCTAAATAGTTAAACTAGTCTAAAGAACCATGGAGAGGCGATATGATTCTAAACAGTTAACAGTAACTTAGTCATCTACTCATGAGTCATGATAGTTTCTAGCAAAGCTAAATCTTTAATAAAGTCTAACTTTCGTTGGGATACACCAGTAAACCTTTGAACTATTAGTGTATTACCTTGAGAATTAATGACTGGGATATAAAACGTAAATGCAAATAACTTTACTTATGTGTGACATGTAATATCATCGGTTAGAGTTAATATCACCTCTTCCACAAGTCCATGTCTCCACCCAAGCCTATAACATCCAGGCATAGCGCCAATAGGTGTGTCCTCCTCACCTGCAAGTTTCGTGAAATGACATATTCATATCATACAAATTGAGGCAGGTTTATGCATAAATGCAGCGCGAGCACACACATGAGAGAGAGAGAGAGAGAGAGATGCATATAACCAGAAACGTAAACTACAAAGGAAAGGTTCACATCAATACCAACCTTCATGAATAAAAAGTGGATAGACAAAATTTGCAGGTGATAATTGTGTCTCCTGGAACGCTGCCCGCAGTACAGGTGACTTGCGGTTACGACGAGGACGTCGATTCAGTGGCTGACACAAACCAAAAACAATCACCAAGGCAGGGGTTGCAGTTGCCAATAATGATGCTCAAATCCACACAATACAAAGCCATTCAATCAAATCCAACATTTCACATTTTGACGTTCTAAAACTTTTAATATTGAATCAGTCATTTTTTACTTTCTAATACTTCTAAACCTACTTCCCCAGATTACACCGAATATGATTGGATCATAATACTATGTTTGTTCAGGCTATCTAACAAGGTTATCCAAATGATATCCCAATGCTAATATACTCACAAGTGAAGGGACCACAGGAGTTCCAACTGGTGCTGCCGGCTTGCGGGGCACAGGAGGGGCTTTCGGCACGTTCCCAGCCACAACAGCAGCCTCACATTCCTCATCACTCAATCCCATCTTCTTAACTGGTCCATCATTCTTCTCACTCGCTCTTACAACGAAAAGACGAGGCCGGCGAGCTGTTGTTCCAGTCCTAACACAATTGAACTTCAAATTCCTTGATGGTCTAAGTCCAATATAGTTCTGGCAATCCAAACCCTTAATTGCTTGAACATTGCAAGGCACATTAACGATACTCGAGGCCATAGATTATCCCAATACTAACCGAATGTCTGTAGCGTGAACATACACACAAAACAGCAACGATCATAATCAAAAGGTCGGATATTTAAATATAAAATTTGAGAATTTCCGATTCTATGTTTTTCTATTAACACCAGAAGCTAATTGAATTCAAAAGCATCTTTTTTTCTTCAATTGACGTCTGTTTGGTTGCTGAGAAAGCCGAGGAAAAAAAATTTAAGAGGGGCCGATACTTATATAAAATTTGAGAAAGCGGAGCAAAAGAAACGAAATGTCCAAAGTTTTCTACTAAGATTTCAAAGAAATTTCGCCAAAAAGTTGTCTCACGCTCAACAACCAAAAGTTGTCTCACGCTCAACAACCAAACGCCTTTCTCTACTCTTTCTTCCTAAGCAGCCAAACAGAAAACAAGAAACCTTAGACAGATCCCGCGAGAAAGTGGTGGAAAACCTTACCTTGGATGCGAAGAAGCCGCGGGAGATCTCGAGAGGACCTTATCGGATGAGGGGAAACTGAGGGAAGCCAATGAGAGGAGGGCTGTACGCAAAAGATGAGTGAGGACGCTGGCATTTGATTATCTTTCTGTCGTATTCGTGTCCACCACCTAACCACTCTAAAAGCCAGACAACCTTACTGCTGGACGGCGACGGATTGTGATTCTGTGAATTAAAATTTAAAACACGTTCTTCAAAATTTTCAGCTATCTTATTAAATAAATTTTGACATTTTTTTAATTACTATTTTTTAATTAAATAATTATAATTTTTCATATTACCAAGTATCATTTTTTTTATTCGATATCTACTATCTTAGTATTTATTACTTTTAATTTAAAAATAATACTTAGGCTTTGTTTTATTTATTACAAAAAAAAAAAAAAAAAAAAAAAGGAAGAAGAAAAAATCGGTGTTTGGTACAACTAAATATTATGATCAAATCGAAAACATTTTCGGTTAACCAAAAACCTTCTTTAATTTTTCATAAAATAATTTTCTCTTTCTGTAAATTGTAAATTATTTTTTGTGTTTGAATCTCTTTTTCTTACAGTCTTTTTTATAATTTATTCTTCACAGCCATCAAAGGTTACTGGAATTCAGTATCGCTAATTTGCTGGAGGTCGCTCATCGTCACTAATTTTTTATATGCCGAAAAATATTTTACATCAAAACAAGCTGAGTTTTAGCAAATTTTGACATCATCATAAAAACTGAGAGCCTGTCTGGGAAACTTAAAAAAAAAAAAGCCTCTTTTTTTTCTTCTCCAATACAAACAATTATTTTCAAACACCGGTCAACTACTAAACAGATTTTTGAGAAAAGTACAGGAAAAAAATTTTGGAATGTTTTTTTAGAATTTAAATGTATTTGTCGGGTTGGGCCAGACAAGGACTTCCTAGTTTATAAGTTTACCTCTAGCCTGTTAGCCTGGCTCGGCTTAAGAGAGTCTAGAAATCAAAACAACCAAACTATTCGATCCAAACAGGCGTTGGACTTGGGCCCATTGGCAGCAGAAGAGAAAGAAGAAACTTGCTTAAAGGCCCATGCCACTACACTCAAAAGGGAATTACTAGAAAGAATCCAAATGCCTAAACGCCATTTGAGAAATGATATGAGTCAATATTTTTTTCATATTTAGTTTATTTTATTTTATAAACCAACTAATAAATTTGTAGATTTATATGAACCTTACATAAGTTAATAATAAACTTCATAAATATAATAATTTATTTATTAAATTTATAAGAGAATATGAACCAAATATAAATAACTTTTGTTCTCCTCCTCACCTTTCCCCCTTTCCCGATTCTGTTCTTTCTTTCTTTTTGTTTTGTTTTCTTTTGTTTTATAGGCTCAAGCTCCACCGCACTAGGTGTGCCGTCCGTCATTTCCGCCGTGTCTTGTTTCCGGGGTTGATGGGACTCTTGGATCAGATTGTTCAAGCTTGATCTATGTCTCTCCGTCAGATCCACCTCGACATGCATCCCTCCACCGCGTGCTCCAGCCTCGCCCGCTTCCAACGGCTCTTGTCGCTTCTGATTCCTGCAATCCGCAACGAATCGTGACTGACACATGCTTGCGTGTGGTTTTTTCGCGCTCTAGCCATAATCCTCCGGCGGTGTTTTGTGGGCTTTTGTGCATTTGTTTTATTTTTCTCGTTGTTTCACTGTATTTTGTGGCCCTGGCCTTTTGGGTTGAGAGTGTGAATAATTTTTTGGCTTGCAAGTCGAGAAAGATGGATGTTGCTACCTATGTATCGATTTGTCTATATAAAGCAGACCTGTTTTTACACCTGAAGATTAGTTATAAATTAGCCGATATTGATATTATAGATTGATCTTGAATATATGATTGTTATGTATGTATTTATGATGTTGTAACATCGTAGCTTCGACTATGATTTTCTCAGAACTTTTTGTTCTACAATGTAAATAGCTTTATGCTTGTAGTCCTTCTGTTAATAAGACCGAAATGATTTCCTTTCAAAATATATATATATCCGCACATGATAAATAAATTAACACACATACAAATACAACCATGCTTGTGGAATAGGTGCTGCTAGCCTCACCGGTCACCACAGAAGCGATGGCGGCGAAGAAAACAAAAAGAGGTTTATAGGAATTTGACCCAAAGATTAATGTGATTCGATTAATATAATGGAGGGCCCGTACCAAAGTCAGACTTTATTGAATTCGTGGATTTTCACGCATGATATCTTTGACAATCATGACAATCATGAGTGACTAAAGGTGAAAGCAAGCAACAAAAGGTACAAATAAAATCTTAATTGAAGGTAAAGCTTGTTTCTTTAGCCTTTTTCCCACACCTCTTCTTTTGTTTTGACATTTTACCTTTTCTTTTATTTATTGTCCTACTTCAGCACCATATCTCTTCCGAAATTACTTAAGAGGAGGGGCATTCATCAGCAAAATCACGAGGGTGGTTTGCTTTGCTTTGCTTTGCTTGTTCAATACATATGATTATCATTCATTTATAATTGTTTCATGAATTACATCTTTTAAATCACGAGCCTTAAAATAGGTACTAGGATCCTTTCAATTTCATGTTGATAGTGCAAATTTGATTGAATGCTATATATGTTATCGCATCATTTAAAAATTTTAAATAATATAATATTATACAATTGTAATATAAACCATAAGAATCTTAATCCTCAAAATAGAGTGATAGCAAGAAAATTAATAAGACAAACTTAAGTAAGCATGCACTAAGGTACAAAGACTTGTTTGGATTACAAGAAAACTTGCTTGAATCTAATCTCACTAAGAATAAAGGTAAAATATCATTCACCCCCTTGCTCTTTATTAAAAAAAAAAAAAAAAAAAAAAAAATCCCCAGAGAGCGGAAATCCCTCCCCAATTATAATTATATATATATATATATATGGAATAAGTCTTCTAAAATTAGTTTTTACCCTCCTGAAAACTATTTATTTTATTTTATTTTTTAGTTTTACCTTTTCTTACCTAAAATTTAAATTCCACCCTGCCCCACTCCAACTTGGCAACTTGCATTGAAATTTCACTACAATTTTTTAGAAATTATATATAAAACATGCAAGATATATTCAGGTGGATATATATTAAATGAAGGTTACTTTCACAAGCAGTAGTACTTCAAAATTAATGCGTTCTCTGGAATAATTTAGGGAAAATGAAGTGTAAAAGGTAACCACGGAAAGAATAAAATTTACAAAAATCACTTTTTTCCCTTTTTCTTTATTTTCTTTCTTTCTTTCTTTCATTTTTTCGGTCCCACTTGCATAATTTTTGGATCGAAAGATGTTATTGATGAAAGAGAAAAAGAATCATTCCTTCCTCCTAATTCTTTTATTATTACGATTAAAAATTTCAAGATTTCATTAATCAAAATAGCATAGCTTTTCCGTCACGTACATATATGTAATATCACACATAAAATCAAATGAAGTCATTCTCATTAAAGTTACTTAGGTAGGTATTCGGACTACCTAAATTTCGTGTGATGAGGTTATTCAAGACCTACGTACCTGTAACCTGCTTCGATAGTTATTATGACAATATGAACATATAGGGATTGTTTGTTAAACAACACCCCCCTCTTCAAACACTATTTACTTTATTCATAAAAAAATCAATATAAAAACATTCTCATTTTTATATCACATCATTTATTTTTTATATTACAATATCATTTACTTTTTACTAGTATTTAAATAAATAAAAACACTACAAAACAAAACTTTTTCATTTTTTAACACTACTTTTTCACTTTCTTATACTAATTATTACACTAATTGTTTTTCCTAACCAAATATAAATAGTGCTGTGTCAATGGATGTTGTTTGCCAAATAGCATCATAGAACTTGAATTGTCCAAACACTTATTCAAACAGATAAGATATGGGCAATCTCTCGTATAAATCTGCCTATAATTGCATGAGATCTTGTGCATATATGTCATTGATCCTCAAATAAAATGTCAAATCGATGGATGGCAACCCTCCTAAAAGATCACTCTCTTAAAAATTAAAAGCGAAGAATGCTCTAACTCAATATTATTTCATCACCTCGATCAAGTTCCTCTAAATCAATAATCTTCTTATGGCCACGAATCCCATGGATAAAAAGGACACATTAGATTTGACTGTGGCGGACCACGGACGTAATGAAAAGAATATCCAAAGACTTGTTGTGGCATGTCAAGTCAACTATGAAATCTTCCATGATCATGCGTAACTTGGCATGTTGTAAAGCATTATTCGTCTGAGGAGCTAGAGACTGATTTGAAGTAACGAAGTTATTAGGGATGGGTAAAGTCATGCAAGACAGTGACAAAACCACAATGTTTTTATATGGCATAAAAATATACATAGAATGTGAAAAACATTAGAAATACATTATTTGACATGTTAAAAGGGTGTTTAATTAGAAAATCATATAGCTAGACACGTTTTTTTAACCATTTTAGATTAAAAAAAAAAGAAAAGAAAAAAGGATTAACCATTTTACATACAAGTGTGAGTGCTCGATCGTAAATTCCTTACAACATAGTTAATTAGATTGGAAAAAATTTAGTGGACCCAAAAGATAGATTATGGATTGACCTATATTTGTCAAAAAGGATTTGGCTCCTACCGAGACGGGACCCATAAATTGCGTGTTATATCCATATTAACTAAAACTAGTAATTAGTACTTATCCGCAAGCACGTGTACTAATTAAGCAAGAGAAAAAAGGTGACTAACAATTAAACGCGTCTTACTTTTCTTCACAAAAGAAAGATTGCATTGAGCTTGAGTTTTCACAATCAATACTCCTTTATGGGTCAGGCACCCACTCGCGCGCTTCATGTTTAGGCAAAAATAGCTAACTTGGATTTGAATCATACTATTCAAGATTGAGGATATAAAGACTACTCACCAACATTACTGGTGAGAAATTTGGATTCTATTGATAAAGTCATAAAAGTAATTGGATCATTTATCCATGCATGTTGGAAAAAGAAAATCCTCTATAATATATTGTTACATTTAACCCCCCCAAAAAAAAAAAAAAAAAAAAAGATAATTAAATTTGTAAAAACAATAATTGCTCCCTCCCAGTGTCCCACTGGAAGTATTTTTAGAATAGATAAATTTGTAAACGAAAAAGATTAATTTTCTGGCATAAATCTGAATTAGCATATATAAACCAAAACAAAAATTATATATATATATTTTTTGTTTCCATTGGCAGTATTCGTTAAGATATTTCCTAGCAATCAGCTATATATATATATATAGCAAAGCTCTAGAAAATTAATTAATCTGCGTCAAAGTCATGAAGTGATGAACTATTGTGGATCACGCCATCATGATATATAACAACCAGATTTTTCTTTGTTTTTTTCTTTCTTTTTCTACCGAATTATGGAGAGAGAGAGAGAGAAAGGTTGAATATTGTCGGAAGGAATTTGGTCGTACTCTCACGAGTCTATACGGCGTTGTGGCACCTGCTGATACACATGAGCCTCCCAACAAGAAGCGGCTGCGGCATGCTAGGCTTGTTTCACGGTGTACGTAGTTGACCCCTTTACGAGCAACATGTTTAGCACGCATGTCGAAAGCAATGTACGTTCACGTGGGTTGGACTTGGACTCCTCATGGGGCCGAGCCTAGCTAGATGCTCGGTGGCTTCTACAGTGTTATTGCGCTTTCTCTGCCGACAACAACCGGATTAGTAACTAACCTAGTTTTCATGGGATTCACCATTAATATTGTATTGTGTTAATGTGGGAGCTATAGGCATCCTCTGGTTGTGTCACAATATTAGGCATAAAATTTGGCTGCAACCAGACTTTTGTCTAGCTGCATTCTCAGTCTTTTTCTCATAATTCTTTCATTCCTATCTGTTGTGAGAAAGACCCTTCCTTAATCTTTATTTTTCTCTTTTTCTTGTATCCCTCGTTATTATATAAATTAAAATAAAAAACATTAAACACCCAATTGATAGAATTTTTTTATAAAAAAGAATCATAATAAAATCATTATCCACCCAATAAAATTATTATTATTATTATTATTATTATTATTATTATTATTCATGATAGTGATGTTATCCATCGGTTCATGTGCACCCACGCTAGATCCACTGTTCTCACTGTGATTAAGGACCATATAGAGAAGCCGACACGTGGCAGACAGCAGTGAGGACCCATACCAGAGTGTGAATAATTTGAACAATCCGAGGCAAACTTTCTTCTTTGGACACCCTCGATGGGTACAGATTCGAAATTTGGGAGATTTTAGCGCAGAAGGGAAATAGGGCCCCCGAAAAGATTTATTCAGTTGGACCCACATAAGATTTCAATTATTTGCTCCATGGGGTACCCCAGAAACCTTTATTTATTTCATGTCCCCCTCACAGCCTCACTAGTAGGTCATTATTATATTTCTGGATTGATTCCCTTCCCATATGTTCTATGGCCGATGTAACATTCTAATATTGTGGTCCCAATTTTAATCCCTTTTCATTAATTATGATGTTGGGGATGTGTCATCAGCCTCATACCTAAAACAAGAGTACGATTTTGTTGTTATCTTCCATTATAACGATACATCATGTGTAGAGAATCTGAGAAGATGATTGAAAGTATACATGTGTAAAGAGATAAGAGTTGAGTTTAACAAAAGGGTTAATTTGTTGGAGCGGACCGATATTGGAAATAACTTCAATTTTTAAGTCTTTATATCTTCGAGTAGAATAATCTTAGAAAAGTAAAAGGTTGCGCCTAAACGCCTTTTTATATATAATAGGTTTGCTATAAATTAAACACCTTTTATAATAGGTCATTACGCTCAACATCTTCATTCAATTTTTAGCCGATAAAATTTTTCTTCAAATTGATATATGTTTTTATATCACGTGATTCTCATCTGTATTCTTAAAAAGAAAAAAAAAAAAATTGTGAGAATCACATATTTTAAGAATATATATATATATATATATATATATATATATATATATATATATATAACTATAAAGATTTCTTTTTGCCTGCATATGGGATGTATTTGAGCAAATTCTTTTAGGCTCTCATATAATGGAAAAATAGGATTGCCAACTTTGCAGATTTCTTGAAAATTTTCGCCATTTGTGGGCATAAAAAAGGAAATATGCAGTTCATGACCTTGGACATAAAAAGCTGCGACTCTCTAACACAGAATTCCTTCTTTATAACTCTTTTGCATGTGGTCTATATTCTTTTCTATTTATATATTTTTTCAATGCTATTTTATAAATAAATAAGGTAAAAGGAAATAGAATTAGGTTTTGATACGACTAGATGGATAGAAAAGAGTAACGGATCTGTCCCAGAAATCTCTATCTCTAAGTGCTGCTAGTGTAAAGCAGTTCTACAACTTTTTCTTTTTGTGATTTCGCCCATATCTCCAAAAAGAAAAAAAGAAGAAGCTTAGAACTTCTAAAGAAATTGTGAAAAGTAATAAATCAAAATTTCAGAACAAAGGCTGAGAAAAAAAGAAAAGAAAAAAAGGTGAGAGATCCTTTCACTTTTAATTAAGTTGCTGTTAGAGGTACATTATGATGACAATCCCAAAGATGGACCATTCATGAGAAAAAGAAAAAGAAAAAGAAGAAAACTGAATCTTTATCAAACCAAAAAACCTTAAAAATTAACACACGAATTTACTGCTGTAAAAGTATGAACATGATTGATGAACTTGTATTAATTTTACATTTATACAGAAAATTGGACATGCATGCATGGATGGGGGTTAGATAGTAATTAATAGGATTTGCTAATTAATTCATGAAATGGACATTTAAGTTGAAAAGCTTGCTTAGCGTATCAATTTATCTTCTGAATTAGCTGCATGCTGTTATATCATGGGTCACATTGATCCCTACCTCGATCCCTAAACAAATTAAGTACTAGGCAGCATGCAAAGGCAATGTGGTTTTTAAATATTTCAGAGAATTAAGAAGGTAAAAAAAAAAAAAAAAAAGGGAAGAAAAGATGAAAATAATTAATAGTAGTTTAATCGGTTGACAACCTTTTACAAAGTCTTTAATCCAAGCCAATTACTATACACACCCAAAATCAACTCCTTTCTATTCTCATCATGACCAAATGGGTATACACATGTATCCAGATTTTCCTTAGCAATCAAACAAAATCCAGACAAAGAAAAAAAAGAAGAGAGAGAGAGATAGAGAGATGAGTGGTGGTTGTACCAACGCGGTGTAGAGAATCTATTGAGAGATCTAGCATGAAAAGCACACATGGGCACGCGCGCACAGACATCTTGTATCTTGCAAACAACTCCTCCTCTCAGCTTGCTTGCTTCTTCTCATCAACTCAACTCACCTACTTAATAAACCAACCTACGAGACAAAACTATTAATTTCTCTCATTTTTCACCTTCCACAATACAAAATCAACTCACGTTTTCAAAAGAAACTCATTCCCATTAATGGAGGTTATACGTTCAGGTGTTGCAGACACCCAACAAAGCCAAATACAGCATTTTCATGTGCTAGCAGTCGATGATAGTCTCATTGAGAGGAAGATCTTGGAGAGGCTCCTCAGAGAATCTTCATGCAAAGGTACTATATTTATATTTATATACATGTCGCTATATATATCCTTCAACAACTTAATTGCACACTTTCTTCTGCCTTAGCCTGCCCTATTTTAGTTTAGATTTTGTATGTAATTCAAGGTTGCTTGTTTAGCTTGTTGATTATTTGGGGTTTGAATTATGGAATAATTAATAAAAATAGGAGGTATATATTCTCTATCTATCTATTCGGCAATATTATTGACTGTAATGGTTGTTGCAGTGACTTGTGTGGATTCTGGGGATAAAGCTCTTGAATATCTGCGCCTGCTTGATACCCAAGAGACTGACTCTACAGCTTCATCGTCTTCTACCCAATCATCACAACAAGAGGTGAGATCGATTTTCTTTTTTCTCCTTTAATTTGAGATCCAAAAACTAAAACACCGTCGACATTTTACTTCTGGGACTTGCGTACATATCTTAGAGAAATTAAGATGCACTATAGAAAGAAAAATTTCACCTGCAGGGAAATGTCCTAAGCCTTCCATGAAACATTTTTGGTTTTTATTTTTTTAACAAAATCTATCATAATTTCTGAGAAGAGTTCTTATATATATATATTTTCTATACCATCAAAGTGATGATTAAAGGGAATTAATGTTAATACAAAATGATCACAACAGCTTGAACAGCTGGTAAAATGGAATTGAACCGTCTCTGCATGCCTGGTTTTACTCCTAATATAATATATATATTATGAAGATCCTACGCTAAGCAAACAATGATACTCTCTTTCTACTTCATCTTCACGAGATTTTCTGGTTGAAATGAGAGATAAATAAGTTCGATCAGTGAGCTCATGATAAGAAATATTTGATTTAATTATTTAATTAATATTTTAAAATCCATCATTTTAGCAAACTAAACTTTTCAATGCTCAAGTTTTCCCCCTCTATGTTTTGGATTCTTAAACTTCTGCATAATTTAGGCCATTCTTGTTATTGTTCATCTTTCTCTTTCCCTTTAATTTTTTTTCTTTTATATTAATTTTCAGTTATTCTTATTATAAAGAGTGCAGTACTACTAAAGGTATTACAAATTTATTTATAAATTGATGTGACAATTAATTTAAATTTACACGTCAATTAATTTGTAAATGACTTTACTCTATATATATATATATATATATATTCTTCTACATATTAATTAACATAATATATTTTCATAATGCTGAACAAATGCAGGGGTTGAAAGTAAACTTGATCATGACGGACTACTCAATGCCCGGAATGAGCGGCTACGATCTACTGAAGAGAGTCAAGGTTAATCGCCATCATTAGCACTCTCCATGATTGGTTCCTTTCTGTTAAACTAATTATATATATTACATGCAAAGGATGTAATAGAATAATTTGTAAACATTTGACAAAGTTAATTAGCGACAAGACTAAAGGATGCAGATATGAGGAAAAAAAATGAAATATCCAGCTCTAAAAACCATCGAAGAAAGCTTAGAGACAAGGATATACATTGTTCAAAGAAAAATGCTGAAAGTGCTATAATTTATACTTTAATTTTTTTACAAAATTATGTGTCCGTTCATATTTTTTTTAGAAATGAATGTGATCGATGTGGACTCTTAGTAACTGACGTATAGACTATCCCGAACTTATAATAAAAGCTATAATTTCCTTAATAACACACATTTTTAAATAGTTGACTCCAAAAGGTAATATTTTACTATTAGATTTACACTGTAAAAGTTTAAGTGGAAGCAGCTCTTCTTAACAATTTATTGGTTTTTTCTCTTAATATTTTAATTAGTCTCAAGGCTTTTGTTGTTAATGCTTTTTAGGAGGTATTTTTTTTATTAAAAAAAATGTTTTTTGTTTTGTGTTTTGTCTTGTGTGTTAATATATATTTTTTTAATAATAATAATAAAACCAAAAGATTCTTATCAATCGGAAAGTAAAGTGTCGGTGTTTTTTTCTTCTCTTATTGGCTAAGCAAGAGTGTTGGCTTCACTTCACATGCAGGGATCTTCTTGGAAAGACATACCGGTAGTGGTCATGTCATCAGAGAATGTACCCTCTAGGATAAGCATGTAAAGTTTCTCACTCTCTTCCTCCTTCATTTATTACTTCTTTTTCAAGAATAAAAAGGCTTCAGCTTTGACCAGATGCGGAAATTTTTGTTTGAGTCCACAGGTGCTTACAAGAAGGGGCAGAGGAGTTCCTTCTGAAGCCTCTTCAGTTGACTGACCTCAACAAGCTCCAGCCTCACCTCCTTAAATCTCTGGTCCATTCTAATCAAGACACCGACAATGACCACCACCACCACCACGACAACAACAACAACAACGTTGTTATAAGCAACAGTAAAGCAGTAGTGTCTCCGGAGTCACTGCCTAATAAAATGAAGGGATTAGCTGTGGTATATAAGTAAGGATTAGATACAGTCAGGTGCATATAACATTAAGGAATATCTCCAGAACTTTCAGAGAGGATCTAACATGAAGGGATTAGGTGTGGTACATATATATATGTGGCGTTAGAGACGGGTGTGGGTGCATATATTTAATTATGAGGGTTTTGCAGGCAGAATATTCTCGATCAGTAGTTGGCAGTTCCCTTTATAAGAGGTGGTTTAATTAGTGGAATTCTATGATTCTTTTAAATAAAGAAAAAATTAACTAACATTGCTTTTTCAAAAGATGAAAAACAATAGGTAAAACTTTTCTGGGAGAGATGATACAAATATTAGCTCTAATTAGGGATTAGGATTAAAAAAAAAAAAAAAAACCAAAAACAAAAAATTAGGGATGGCAATTTAATTAGTGGGCACGGGGGAAATTTAATTGATCCAATTTTTCTCGACAAGAAAATGGAGCACGAATGAAGTTCCATATCAAAAACCCCGTTACGACATTTTTCATATATCCAGTTCGAGTTCACAACATAGTCAAGCTGAAGTAAATTCATTTCTAAAGAAAAGAGAACCTTTCATTTCTGAGTTCATCTCTATTTTTTATAAAAGGTAAATAAAAAATCATTTCTAAGGAAGCGGGTAATTAAAAACCCATTAATAAACGTTACTGTTTTTGTCTGTGGCCATATTTTTAAGTCGAAGGTTTAGTTGTCCGTGATAAATCAACGACTCCAAGAAAAAATTCCTTGTTAGTTGTTAGACGTGATCAAAACTCAGATAAGATTTAACTGTTTGAACAATGCTAGAAGGTAGGACTTTTGTCCCCTTTTAACACCCAAAAGTGATAAACTTTTTAAACCACCATTGAATTTGAATTTGAGAGAATATGGTAATTTTAAATAAAAGCCTCAGATTTGGGGGAATAAAAGGGGGACAAAAGTCCTAATTTTAGCATTGCTCCGGCACTACTGACATCTGAACTTAAAATTATCCTTTCTAATTGAACTTACTGAAAGGTTATTCTAAAACCACAAAACTGTTACAATATAAACTAGGCTACTCCAAAAAACTACTCCACAGCTACAAACACCAAAAGGTTCCTCACATTTTATTCAACGAAACAGAATTTTGGAGAAAAAGCAGGAGACTAGCAAGGGAGGGAGATCAGGCTACTGTTCCAAGTATAAGAGCCATTGAAACTGTGTATGTCTGTATCCTCTTGAGTGAAAAGGGTCCTTCCTACACAAAGAAAACACATCAATGAGTTTCAACATTCCAGAGAGCTTCCGAAAGAGATCTAATATTTGAAGGCCCAAATATATACATTTCTATTGTTACAGATAAATCCTCATCCAAAAAAAACCAGCCCAAGAACATGCCCCCATCATCAAAATAGGCCATTCCTCATCCGCAAATGTTACAGACAGGGTCAGATTTGCATGAAGTTGAATAGAAAAGCATTCAAAGTCACATAGGCTGTATCTCTTACACAATTGACAGTTTTTCCAAGTGTGCAAACAGACAAATGGCATTGGAAAGAATATCACCCTTAGTGTTATAATATGCTAAGAGAGTTGGTATACCACAAGCTAATGCTTTACAGCAACTTAAAATTGATAGACAAAAGTTAGCAGCAAGTCATATTTACCTCCTTTAGAGTTCATCTTTTGATGCCTCTTGTGGGGTAGGCTTATCCCGATTCTTTTCAATATAATTTATGATGTCTTCCTTGGACCTGCCACCATCAAATTCCAACAGCTTTCCACTTGCTGAATTGAAGTACAAGGTTGGGTAACCTTTGACATCGAATGCATCACTCGGGATATCATTTGCAGTTGCATCCTAGAAAGAGAAAATATGAACATATATTACAATATCAAATATAAATAAATACCCACGTTACAAATTGGAGAGCAGTAAAAAGATAACACGTGACACAATCATAGGATAGAGATCAGGTAGAGTCTCATCTATATAACTCGGATAAAAAGAAACATTGCCGTAAAGACCAAAGGACGGATTTGTGTGTTTGTTGAGATGTATTATAGATATAGATGAAATCAGTTAACAATGTTAGATGATGATAAGAATGCCACAAAATTCTGTGCAATTTTTTAACTAGCAAGTTCCCTACCACCCAGTGGGACTGCAACTTCAAAACAAATTGTAAAGAATTAAGTGATAATTGAAATAAATATACAAAATTCTTCCTGAAGCTGGACAAGATAATAGATCTTACAAGCTTTGCAATTATAACATCAGCGTCACTTTCATATGAGACAGCCACTTCATCAAGGATTGGAGCCAACTTTTTGCAGTGTCCACACCAAGGTGCGTAAAACTCTATCAGAACTGCAAATTGAAACATATAAAGCATTAAATAAGGCACTGAACACCAATTGGTCATGAACATCACAATTTGTACTAGTCCCTATAACCTAAAGCAATTCAATTGATTCATCTAATTCATACGCGATTAGTTCATATCATACGCGATTCCAATAGAGATTGTCCCCATGCCACAAAAAGAAAACGAACAAATTTATCCTTGATGGAAACAAAAATGCCTAATACAGACAGTATCTTTTCTTGGGTATGTAAATAAAACTCACGCCTACATACAATTTATGTGTTGTTTCCTCAATCAATTATTTCCATTAGCTAATGATCCTATTCTACAGAAAATAAATAGAATTATAACTTAAAATGTAAAGGAGTGAGAATGCTTAGCCATGCCAGAGTCTAACTGAAGTTTGATTGTACTCACCATTCTTTCCAGAGTTGAAAACTATATCCTGGAGGCTGTCAGCAACAACAACTTTCACAGGCTCGTTGTTAGCTTCAGGAATAGGTTCCGACTTCTTATGTGGTGGGACTTTGCCATCCTGCAATTGTGTCCTTCAGTCAAAATGGTACATGATCATAAAAAGGGAGCTTAAAGGACTAGTGCAGTAAATACAGAAGAAAAAAATCACCTTGTATTCCTTGATCCAAGGTGAAATCTGATCAGCCTCCAAGTTTGCTTTCAAATATTTTTGCCCATCGGTCTTCTGGATGACGATTACAGGCACTTGATCTTCTTTTAGACCAAAATACTACAAGACGTTCACCATGTCAAAGAAACATTTAGATAAAGAAGCAAAAGTGGAGTGGCAGAGAGAAAAGATTCTAACCTGGAAGGCACCTTGACTAGCTTCCAGATCTCCAATCAGAAAACTTATCCCCTCTCTTTTATATTGCTCAGCAACTTCACGATATTTTGAAGTAAAAGAATCAGCAACTTCACTGCTCAAGTTCAGGAACAACATAGCCTACAATTCCGAAACATATAATTAGAAGATGACAAAAAATAAAGCTTATCCCAATGAAATGATAAAAGCATGAATTAGAAGAGCTCCAAACCCAAACCCAAGTGAGGAGAGGATCACAAATAAAACACAACGTTAAAAATAATAATAATAATAATAATTGTTGTGTGCGGTGGGGGGATGAAGGAATAAACCCAGGAAACATTGAGGAGAGTGAGAAATGTCAGTATGCACTATTTTGAAGCTTCCTAACTACAGTTTATTTCTTATGCCTTCTTCGTAATTCTACTAGTCCTATAGGATAAGACCTCTCCCAAATATATGTTTCATATGTCAAATATATATCTGGCTTCATTCCTTCCCTCCAATTAAAGAAAGCTGTAACGCACTAACTCAACAAACTAACCAAAAGGAAAAGGACAGACAACCAACAATTTCTTGTGAACTCATTGAAGAATTAAAAAAATACTGATTATTCAAATATAGCTTGAGCCATTAATCCCTATCCATACATAGAGGATCAAAGTTATGCCACAGTTTTGAGAATAATAAAATGTAGGAACATTTTTTAGGTAGGACCTGTAAACACATCCACAATAGAAAATGAAGGAAAATATTGGGAAAATTTAACTATGTACACAATCAATTCAGTAGACAAGTTCTCAAATAAATCATTACCTTCGCATTCTTATTGTTAAAGAATTTAATAACATAAGGATGATTGTTCGGATCACTATTAAAGAAAGTCAAAGTAGGAACACTAGATTCTTCAACAAATTTCTCTAAAGCATCCACATGGAAATCCTGCAAGGATGTCAGAACAAATTAGTAACAAAAACCTGCATCTAACATATGAAATAGATCAAAAGTATCTGTTGTGAAACTTATCAAAATAAATTATACCTGGAAATCAACAAAAAGTTCGTCAAATGGCTTGAGCAGCCTAACTATGGGACCAGTCACTGATGATTCCCCGCGTGGAATGTGTTTGGCATCCAAAGTGTGACCAAATTCGTAGTCCGAACGCAATGTCTCTGCAACAGATGTGAAGTTCACAAACTCCTCACCAGAGAATTTTGGAAATACCCCAACCTGCAACAGATGTGACCAAATATTATTACAGGTTAACCATAACAGAAAATAATGAAAACAGAAAACAAACAGGATGGAGCACATACAATGACTATCTTCTTGGCATCAATAAGACTATTAGCATCTTCCACGGATTTTATTTCAGCAGATGCAGGACCACTTTGTTTCTTCAGATAATCAACAATACCATCTGCCTCACGTGGACCTTTGTACTCTGAAGAAATCTTTCCTCCATTTCTAAAAATCTTAATGGTGGGGAAACCCCTAACCTCAAATTCGGTAGCAATTTCTTTATTTGCCTCTTCATTAGCATCAACTTTTGCTAGAAAAATTGGAGGGTCATTCTGGCTCAATATGGATGCAGCTTTCTCGTACTACAAATGAAAGAAAGTTAACGTAGTTAGGTAACTGAACAAATTCAAGGTTTCTACAGAGCAAATATCCAATGTGTAATCAAATACTTGAGATTTGAAATCTGATTACCTCTGGAGCAAGCTTCTTACAGTGGCCACACCTAGAAGAAAACGAATAAAAAAACAGAGAGACAAGATCATCACTTTCAACATCGAAAAAACAATTTTCCAAATGTTTTCTATAAAAATAAAGAAAAAGAAAAAGTATCCAATCATTATGCACATGCAACGAAATCATAGAAGTTGGAAGCATGGTATATAAATTACTGTATATTTTCTTTTCCATTTTTTTCAACGAAATGTAGCAGATCATAATCAAGAAAAAAGTAACACATTACTGCTGTGTATCTAAGTGGTTTTTTTTTTTCATGAATGTATCTAAGTGCTTTTCACATATACAATTATGCTTCTCTCGATCTAATATAATTAGTGACATCTTTTACTAGATCTAGTTATTTGGAAACTCAATCATGTAATATTCGCAACTATGCAAAGATGAAACAAACTTACTGACGATGGTAATTAGATGTCCAAAATTCCCTGAAATCTTTGAGACCAAAAAAAAAAAAAAAAAACCAAAAAAGCTAAAAAGCTAAAAAAAAAAAAAAAAAAAAAAAAAAAGGTACTGTAAAAATGCACAAGCTTCAAATATAAAAAGTAAAAAAAGAGGCACAAAATACGGTAAAACATGAATAAAAAAATTTGTAACTGCATTTCTTTTTCAGCTTTGGATCAAATGTAAAGAGAATTGTATACGTTAATTCACAAGAGTCAGATTAAGAGAGATCCAAACACTGCATGCAGGATAACAAATCAACTCAAGCTTGAATTTGAACCCTAAAAGCAAATAAGAAATACTATTTTCAATCAATCTAGATCAGCGACGCAAAGAGAGCAAAACGATGCCTACAGACACAATTTGCTAGCACAGATCAGTCAAAGTCAACGGAATCAACGGTGAGAGAAGAGCGATAAAGATCGGGTGGTTATAATACCATGGGGCGTAGAACTCGACGACGATGAAGTCGTGCTTGCTGACCGTTTCGGAGAAGTTCGAGTGGTCCAAGGTGAGCACGAACTCCTTTGATTCCGCTTCCGATTCCTCGGCACCGATCCTTGTCAGAGACGAGGCGAAGAGACACACAGCGAACACCGCGAAGCAAATCGAAACCCTAGGCGCCATTTTCATAATTCCGGTGAAAATGTGTGGGTCTTTTGGTTCTCTGACAGTGCGAGTTTGGGGGGTTTTTAAGGCTGTTTTGAGAGAAGAGAGAGAACGAGACAATCCAGGCTTGCGAACACGTGAGCGGCCTCTGAGATTTTTTACTTCTCCAGTGGTCGCTGGAATTTCGTTGATAACGAATGTACTCGCTACACATATTATCTACTTGCCGACGTGGCGGCATTCCATTGGGTTCGTCTCGTCACACGTACGCGTTAGTTTTGGAAAGTATATATTGCTTTATACGGGAACGTTTATCCTCTAAAGACTTTAATATGCCATTAAAATCTATCATCAAATTCAACTCTTACGTAATTTCTGTATAATATAAAAACTCAACTCCTATATAATTTTTGTACAACTAAATTGATATAGAGCGCTCATAGACCATTAAATCAATTTTTATTATAAAAAACATTTAAAATTTAATGGTTTATGAGCATTCTATATCAGCCGAGTTAGCACAAATGTCGTTATAGTATTAACAAAAAATTAAATAATTTGATTAATTAGATACCATAAAAAGAAAATTGACCTTTTAATAAATCTTCTCTATTTTTAATAAAACAAAATATTAACCGTAAAACAAATTTTTTCTATTTTTACTTAAAGAATACGGAACATGTTGTTATGATGAATTTGTTTGTCTTTCTTATTTAATTTATTTTAAGAGTCCTCAGTTAACGGCTACGATTATTATGGAAGTAGAAAAACGAATGGACGATTGTTATGGAAGTAGAAAAATCAAACCGAAATATTTCCCTAGCTTGAACCCACGGTCCCCACTGAATTTAGATGGCTTGTTTGTAATTAATTGTGGGATACTGGGTAATTAATAGACACTCGCTCCTCTCACACTTTCTTTGTTTCAAATGTATATTTCTTAGCCGCACTAAGAATTTAAAGAGAAATTATTAGTGATATGTTCTGATATCATTTTACAAATTAATTATTAAATTTATGAATTTATATGGATTATAATTAATATAAGTTAAGGATGGACTCCACAAATCTAATAGTTAATTTATTAAATTTGTTTGAGAATATATATAAATTATTAACACCAATCATTTCTCAAATCTAAAATTTACTAATGATCTATCTAAAATTAAATGATAATTTTAATGTGGAGAATGTAAAAGTAGGAGTGCATATCATTTGTCGAATTATGAGTTTGCCTTGGTTCGAATGAAAAAAATTATTGACAATTGTCCAATAAATAAAACAATAACGGTTAAAATTGTTTTAAATAAAAATGCTCTTCACAATCTCTTCTGATATAAAATCCGTTTTTTTTTTTTTTTTTTGAAGTTAAAATCTGTATCTTGATATTATATATAATCTGAGTATTAATTACGTAATATTTCATTAAAAAAAATAATAAATAGCTATTACTACTCCTTAATTTGGTTTTAAAAAAAACATTTGAGACAAAAGCAAACCTGAATGGATGCTAAAGAGCTGAGCTTCATGATGAATGAGCCTCTAATCAAGCTATATTCAAGTAGTTTTATTCTTAATAGAGTAATGCTATTATATACATTATCACTTTTATACTTATTGATGACTTTTAAAATTATCACTGCGTTTGAAATTGATCACTATTGAATTTTGATATAATGGTAATTCGTGACATTTAAAAGTTACCGTTGAAATTGGTATGGATCACTATTAAATTTTAATCAATAGTAATTTTAAAAGCCACTTCATGAATTGTGGGAGCGAGAGTGTGTAGCATTACTCTTCTTAATACTGTATCCCACTTACATCTCGTTAAAAAAATGACTGGACACCTCCGGTTAAAAAAACTAGCCATCCAAATTTAATAGCAATTTGTTTAGAGTAATTCTATTACTAATTATCACATATACTTGAAATTGGACAGAGTTTTCCTCCAAACTGAATTGAATGAATTTTCTTCAATCTAGTCTATAAAAGTGACATGTTTGTAAAAAAAACACATGTGTTTTTAATAACAAAGACAAAGTTTGAATAAATTTTATTAAAAACTCATATGCATCTCACATGTTATTAAAAAAATGAACACATGTCACTTTTATATACTAGGTTGAAGGAAATTCTTCCAACCTAATTTGGAGAAAAACTCTATCGCTCAAAATTTATGTGGCGTGGTCCCTCATAACATTTGGTGCATGAAGATTACTGAGAGATCATGCAACGTAGATTTTGGGAAGTAGGGATTTTGGGAAATAGGGAGTAATGTATAACACTACTTATTTGTTTAACATGGACAACCTTACTTAAAGGCTTTGCTAGCTCAAAATTTTGAAAATTGAGATTTGGGTTGGTTTTCTCAACAATAGTTTCTTAGCTCTGCGATTCATTCTTAAGACCTTGATTGTTCTAATTTTTGAACAAACAAAGTTGTTTTTTTTTTTTAAATAAATAAAATAAAATAAAGTAGGTAAAAATACTTTTAATTCAATATATTAAATTGACATATGCCTTTAGATCACATAATTAGTGAGAATCACGTGCTCTAAGGATAAATATACACTCAAAAGATAGTTTTTATAACTACATATGGATAAGGAGCGAGTTGAAGAAATTTCCCCCAAAGAACAATGAGTACGAGGTAATTAGATACGTCATTCAAAATGATATTTGCATTCATTAGTAAATGGATCATTAGATACTTCAATCCAGTAAACCTAGTTGACAGCCTCCTAGACATTCCAAAAACAATCAATACAGCTACCGATAACCAATCAACCAATAAACAAAATTCTGTACAAAGTTCCTACCTACCTATTTTTGGGGTTACTGCATAAACAAATCTCAAAATAAGCAACTGATCAGCATTTTAAGCACCGCAAGGATCCACAGCATAAACTCCGTTTCTACTAACCATTGTATTCGTGCACAATTCCACGATGAGTAATAGTGTCAATCAATTCTTGATTTTTTCGTTTTTTTTTTTTTAAAAAAAAAAAAAAACCAAGGTAGATTGACACTAACACGTCAGCAAGATTGGATAGTGATGGAATAAAAGCGTGATTTATAGCGTTACTCTTCCATAACCCCCTCTTTTCAGCATGTTGTCAAAGTTGCTTCCTACTATACCTAAGATTTCACTGCTACAATTCCCTTCTTTCTTTGTTTACCATCTGACGAACTAACCAATTCTAAATGTGCATGATTTCCTGGCAACCACCATGCATAAATAGGTGGGTCTCACTCCCATAAAGGCCAAATTCTCTCAAGAGCCTCCAGCGTCTTGAAGTCTGACCTGCTCGTGAGCTTTCAAAGCCGCCGAAGTGAATTTCTCCAAAGCCTGGAAAATTGGAACCAAACCTGCTTGTATTTTATTTGAAGCAGCATCATGAACCAGTCTAACGGTTTCCTTATGCTTGGCTCTCTCTTCATATAATTTCTTACTTATTGAATCCAAATCCACTTTCAGATCATCCAGCGGTGAAACTCCACTTTCAGAAGGAACCTTTGACATAGCTGTTCTATCTGACGATCCGTCATGATCAAGCTCCATCCTCCCTGTCTCCATGCGTAAGGTTCTAAGCCGTTTCTCAAAATCTTTGGAGAGGTATGCTGCTTTTATCCTCTGACGCTGTTCCTCATCTTGCCATTCCCATAACTGGTGGAGGCTCAAAGCAAATTCATGCAAGGCATTTCCCACCCTTCTTTCTGAAATGCTTACCATTGCCTGGTACCAGTCATTGCAAATAATGAAAATTGGAGGAGCTCCAATCCGACCTGGGGAAAAAGGCGCAGGTCCATCAGCAGTTTCTTCTTGTTCTTGGTGAAGGCACCTTAAAAGCCACCCATTTAAGGACTCGACATAAGATTTCTGGGTGTTAATCCAATTGTTAAACCGGGAGCACCAATTCAGAAGCTCCACTTCAAGTTCAAGAGTAGCTTTCAAACCTGAATCTCTTTGCAAGCCGGTATTCACTTTAAAAGAGCGAGCTTTGCTCTCCATGATAGCCTGGAACTGTTTCTGGTGGCACTTAAGCATGGACTTCCACATTCTTATCAATCTGCAGATAAAAAGTTTATTCGTCATATCAAATGAAAGCATCCAAAAAGATTAATCACTTGCAGAAAACAATAAACATAGTTGACTTATCAACAGGAACCCAACAACAAAAAGTATGTTGGATAGGCAAGACTTCATCCAGACATAGAAATGAAATGTTGTAGAAATGTCATTTAGTTAAGATGATAATCACTATCTATTTATTGTCTAAAAGGACTGGCCCATGTGAAAATAAGCCTTCACCCAAAACCTTTCTAAGCTACATTCTCTAGATAAAAGAGGGGAAGAAATACAGGAAAAAACATAAAAGAAGAGACAAATGTGAGATGGGAGGGCTAAACACATTGGAATGCCCTCCATAACTTTTCCATTAGAATTCTGGCACCCATGCAAAGAGCACTAACCAAGCAGAAAAATGATAGCCATTATCTAGATCAAGAAGCAAAGCAGTATGATACCCATGAATCAATTGAGTGAGTTGGGGCTGCAGTTCTTCATCCCTCAACTTATTTATCCGGCTTGAGATAGCATCAACAGCTCTTATACAAACATTGATTTTTGTCAGTGACTTTCTTATAGAATCCCGAGTAGCATCAATCTTACTGGACTCAGCTCCTCGGTCATCTAGAATTTTCAGTTTCTTGCACTTTTTTTCATAACTGACCCGTAGCCTTTCTTCATCCTAGAATCAGAGCAAACACTTTAGCATAACAAGAACAATTTTACAGAACAGGAATAATATTTAAGTACTTGGATCCATAATGGAACAATTTTAAAACTAAAGAATCACTGAAGCTAACAAATGCATCTTTATGTTATCTTCAGATCTGTATTAGATTCTACACAGTTATAAACCAGCGAAAACATCACTTGAACACAAACATGTCAAAAGAGTACCTAAAAACCACATTGAGTTCTCAGAGATAGTGCAGGGATTCTTATGAGTCATACATCCACAAGTTTATATAAAAAGAACACAAATTCTAACAATAAACTACCCCAAGCAATACTCCTTCTGACCCATAATGAGGGACTCAGTTGCCCAATGTACAAGTAATCAACATTCCAAATCTGTCCTTTTAAAAGTGATCAACAAACAGATTAAGGCACATACTGACATACATTCTTTTACAATAAAGGGTGTTGTGGGCAAGTGATGCGTTGGTTTTTGCAAATGGCCATGACTGTGGGACAACATAAAATACAAATTGAGCCACTCACCAATGTCAAAGAGAATACATAGTTACATTCAGATTTATTCTAGAATCAAAATTCAAACACAACAGTATAAAGGAACATTGGAGAAATTGAGTATGAACAGCAGTAATTAAGATGATGATCCCTAAACTGTCAAAAACACAGACCAAGACAGTTGAAGTTGAGGAAGCTTCATAACATTTCTAGCCAGACTGTTTTCAAGATTTCTCTGCTAAATATCAAAGGCTTAACATTAGGTTTATGGGTTAACAGCGCTGATTGGTAATAACTCTCAACAGTATATACATGCATTCTGGTCCTCATTTGGCAGCAAATTTGTTGAAGTAGTCAAATCAAACAATTTCAGATAGTTTGTTTACCTAAGAAAGGAGAGTTCAAGTGACAAAAACAACTAAGAAAAACCAGTAAACATCAAATGTAGAGACACAGTATCTTGGATCTTCATTCAAGATAAGTGCGGTACAGAATCAAAATTCTGGAAAGAATGGAGCGGCATTTAGCGGCATAGAAGAAACTGTACTTGTCAAAGGATGGTAGGCTCACTCTTACTAAGAATACTTTATGTAGCCCATCAACTTGCTTTTATAAGTCTTCACTATTCCTATTGATATGATATGGGAAACAGATTGGAGAAGATGCAGCAAATTCTTTATGGGACAGAATGAGGAATGAATTTAAACTCCGTCCAATAAAACCCAATATTCTCTTCTTTAAACAATGGGGGTTGGTGTGAAGTACTAGGGATAGGCAGGGAGAGGTTTGCAGGTTGTATCAGTTTCATGGTCGGGGATGGTAGAAAAGTGCAGTTTTGGCATGAAGTATGGTTCAAGAATTATGCTTTGAGAAAGAGTTTCCTAGATTTCTATTAATTGCAGAGGACAAGAATACTTCTGTCACTTGTATTTGGGAACAACGTATGATGGGAACTCGTGTATTTGTCAATTTCAAAATCATTATAACTAACGATAACTACAAAATAGCTATATAATATATCCAGAAAAAGAAAGGGCTTAACGGAACAGGCAGTTTCAGCGGTTGTGTGTGTGTGCATGTTTCTGAGTTAGATAACGAGAGAAAACAAATTCTCATGGTAGAGCAAACAAGTCACAACCCATAAAAACTGATAATTGCAGTTACGGAACTTTTGAATGATAAATTTCAGCATTGTAGGTTGACGCAACAAGAGGTTGCCAATGAACCTATATGGACCTATAGTAATGATCATCAGGTGTTCAGCATCATCACGGAGATAGCGGAGTACAACTGTCTTGGAAGACAGACATCAAGGTATAAGAGATATTTGTACGGAATACAATTCCTAGTAAAGAATTTATTGTTTGAGGGGAGTGTTTTTGTTGAATGGCAAGCTTAAGAATAGTAGCATAGAGCATTGAAAAACTCAAGAATTACTCAAGAAACTAGAACATCACAAATGCCCTTAAAATGAGTGTAACAAGAATCAAGAATTATTTTATATCAAAGAACAAAAAACTAAAACTACAACATGCTAACTTGAACTAACAGCTGTTACGAAAGGGTATTCTTTTAGATAGTCAAGAATAATTATTCAAAAATAGTTCTCTCTTGATCTCTCTCCCTCTCTCAAAGTATTCATGTGTTTTTCCCCCCCTTTTTGCACATGAACTTCGAATTCCTTCTCCAAGGACTATTAGTATGCATCTATAAAAAAATGAAACCTATCTCAAAAGCTACATAAACACCACCAAGTCCTCAGAAAAATTGCGTATAAAGAGAAGAGCGTTAGAGGAACTAAAAAATATAGGAATCTGACATAATCCACATTCAAACAACTAGCACTCACAATTTCCCCAAAAAGCAAACTCCTTTATAGACTTTTAATATACGAAGCCTTAATTAGTAAATTTTGATTATACAACTAAAATCTGGATAGACATCTGTGTATAAAATTTAAAATAAAACAACAAACATAGACACATATTTGATGCAGCCATACCTTAACTTCCTTATATAGCTTCTTCTCCCATGCATACAGCTTATCCAAGGTTGATGAAAGGTTTCCGGGCTTCATGTTGAAGCCATTACCAGATTCCCCATAGTATGCTTTTGCCATTTTCATTGTCCTTGAAGATAATTTAACTGACAGCCTCGACGGAGGGTGTGAAGAAAACCTGGAAGGTGCAACCAGATACCGGATCCTAGAAAAGATTACTGCATAAAGACAACAGAAGTTTCAGCATGGTTTTCATACGGAGATAACAATTAGAATTCATCAACCAAGATAACTCAAAATATAAATGTGACAAGTGTTAGCCTGCTAAAACCATGAATCAAATAAATGGTACTGATGCTCAGCAATACTTAAAAGTCACATCGCAGTCATGCTTATGATTCAACTTATGTTAAAACGTGGTATTCTGGTGCTTTTGTCTTCCTGCATCTTATAAATGAGAGTACTCTTGAGGAAACCATTACTGCTACTATACCAGAAATTTAATTAAAAATAAGATGTCCGAAATATAAAGCAACTACTCCATCCAAGTAGGTTAGAAAGGCATTGCAAACATTCTAGAGCTATCTAGCAAACATGTGGAATTTTATTTTATTTTTTTTGTAAAATTTCTTATTTCATTTTGTTTGCTCAAGAGAATGAGGCCTTTTCTTTGACCTTCTTAAATGATCTTGTCCATGTCAGCCCACAAGGTGCAGAGCGAAGAAAGTTTTTCGAACCTCTTCAGATTTGTTGTTGCTTGTATACATCTTGATCTGCTTATATCAAGAGAAAGCATCCACACAAGACAGCATCCCATGTCCAGCAGTGTAGTCCAACAGAACATTGATGTCAACAATTTAACATATTTCAGTCGAACCCTCCTATTATGAAGTATGGCAGGTACCATTTCCATGTGTTTCAGTTCCTTCCAAACAATAGAGGGTTGATCCTTTTCAATTCATGGTATTAATTCCACTTCCTACTCTCAGTATGCTCTTTATGATCTCGGTTTATGATTCACTTGGCATGTATTTAGCTATTGAGCCTCAAAGTTTAGGTTTTCATGAAATACCAAAATGCTGTAAAGTAAACGTAACCACACACAGCCATGGAGCAACTAGAAAAAATAATGAACAAGTATATGATAAGCTACTAAGACAAGCAATAGTCAAAATCCAACCTTTAAATGATGTGCCTCTAGGCTGATAAGGCAACTTCCCCACCTCAAGCAACAGGGCAACCTCTTTCCCATAACCAGAGGCAACCTCAAATTCATCCCTGATTTCCATCACAACCTCCTGAAGGTCCCTCTTACCATGGTGGCCCGACAATGTGGTCAAGCTACTCGGCTTGGACGACCTGACATCCATTGGCGACACCTCGTCGACCCCAAAACTCACCCCTTTCTTCCTCGATGACCCTTCTTCGGACACGATTGTGTCAGGGCTGCTCTTAATCTCCTTTCCTTGACCAGAGTTCGAGTGCGAGCTAACACTACCACTCAATGGTATTGTGCTTGAACTTCCTGAACCACGTAATGGCACAGCTCTTGATGTTCCCTCACCAACTTCACTGTTATTATCCTTATTCACATTCACATCCTCCTTCAACTTCTTCTTCTCCTTCTGAACCTCCTTCACCACTACCTCTTGCTCCATTTCATCTTCCAATTCAGGAATCCCCTCTCTCTCCCTCACCTCCTTCGAATCAGGACTACTCGCGGTCGACCCGAGTCGGTTTGAACGGTAAAAACCCGGGTAATACCCAGCACTATCGACCGTATCAAACACGTTGAGGAAATCCCAGGTGGACACCCTCGGCGGAGAGGGCGGAGGGGCCGGCGTACTCGGCCGCCGATCAATCTGGGAATCAGTTACCGGCGAACCCATAGGAGGAAAGCCGAAGAAACCACCGTACCCAGGCGGATAGCCCGGATATCCGTACGACGAATCGGACCATTGCCCGTTTGCCCCCGCATATCTCTCCGGGTCCTCCTGCACCACCGTCTGTATAGGCGTTCCGGAGCTTTTCATGTAATATGCGTACGAATTCACTCCAGGTGGACCCCAATTCGTCGGAGGTGGACCCCAATTAGTAGGTGGAGGGTAAGCATAAGAAGAAGATTGTCCCTGTTCTTCGGGGCTACTGTGGATGTGAATGTGACCCGACTCGGAGTTCAATTCGGAGTCGGAGTCGGACGACAAATGCAAGTGCGAATCCGCAATGTCTTTCTCCTCCTCCTCCTCTTGAGTCGGCGAGACCAAATGCGAATGCGAAATCGAAGTTGTAGACGACGAGTCGTTAATGTTCGGTCTCTTTTTAGTCTTTTTTCCTTTATCGGAGGGCAGGGTGAGCACCGGAGAACTGGGTAACGAGATCACGAACTCCTCGTCGATGAAGCGGCGGAGCGAGTCGCCGATGTTGTTGAGGGACTGGAAGTAGGACACGTGGGCGGCGGCGAGAGCGTAGCGGTGATCCGACGCGGCTTTGATGAGCTCCTTCCGCTCCCTGCAAAGCGTCACCAGAGGGAGGTCGTCAACCTTGGAGCCCCCGCAGCCCATAGCAAGCAACCCCAAGCCAAAAGCGCGGCTTAATAATGCGAGTCATAGTCACAGCGTACAGACCTGCCCGCACAACAAACGCCGAATTAACATTGTGAATCAGAGCCGCTGGATCCAAGTGCGTGTGAATTGAAATATATAAACCCTAGCAGAGCACATAGACAGATACACGCACTACATACGTGGTTTGTGAGTAAAAATAATTGACATTGGTGCATGAGAGTGAGGGAGAGATGAGGAGCAAGGGAATCTGACCGCTGAGATCGATGGTGCTGAATCAGAACCGTCCATGCGAGGGAATCCAAAGACCAAATCGTTTTGAATTTGACGAATCTGAGACACAGAGAGAGAGAGAGAGAGAGAGAGAGAGATCGGTTCTATACGTTTTTTGTTTATAGTAGTATTAAAAAAATAGGCATGGAGATTTGTGATGTTGGAGTTTGTCCCCTCTATATCTCTATCTCTCTCTTTTTATTGAATTCTGAGTTTCAGAGAAGCGAAAGAATCAGACCAAGGAAGAAGAAGAAGAAGAAGGCTCGTGGAACCCGCCACTGCGTAACGCACCCTTTGTCACTATTACCCTTTTCGGACTCTTTCTCTCTTTCCCTCTCCTTTGATTTTCTCTGGGGTTTTAAGATTTATATATATATATATTTTTTTAATTTAACTAATTTATGTTTTCTTCGATTCAATACTGAACTTAAATAATAAACTAACAAAAATACAAAAATATATTCAAACCTTCTCGAAGAAATTATTTAATCCAACCTATTAAATTTACTTAACTTTAACATGTATTTTAATGCATGTGATTTTGGGTTGCCGCCGGAGCTCATTCGAGTTAATTTCCACATATTTTCTCTCCTCCCTCTTTACTTATTTGTAGCGACAAAAATTCACCTCCCCATAATTTTGTTTTTTGCTTCTTGTTGTTTTTTGGTCGTTTTCTCTGGTTTTTAATGAAAGTTTTGTTATCATATATATATATATATATATATATAGATGTCAAATTTAGCCTAAATCACGAATTAAATTATTTCCATTAAAGTTGGTTGTGGATATGAAATATAATCTGCAGATACGGTAATGATACTGTGAGAGGTATTTAATGCTCTTATATAACAAAGCGCGGCCTTTCCATAGTCTCTAAAATTAATTAGCTGTTGTGTTTTTTTTTTTTTTGGGGGGTCTTTTTTCGCGTTGGTTTTATTTTGTGCTGATTGTGACACACTTGACAAAAGACAGTGTCTTAAAGTACAATTTATTAGGAGGGAGGCTCCCTCCTCCGCTCCCCCTTCCCCCTCTTTTTCTGCTCCTTTTTTTTCCTGCTTTTTCTTTGTTTTTGTAGGTGTTTTTTTTATAAAAAATCAGCAACTTCGGTTGCTACCACCCACCCTCTAAGATGCTGCGCCTCCCTTTTCCTTCATCCGCTTCACCACGTGTTAATGCTGGCTAGTGTCCATCATCTCTTCCACTTCGGTCGCTACTAATTTGTTGGTTGTGTTGCTTGTTTTGTTTGTTTTGAATAATAGTTTTCTCTTTAAATTTGCTCTCATGAGCAATTTACGAGGAAAATGATGTAGTTTTCCAACCGTTTTGGGTCAATGAGGAGTAGATCTAGTCTTCTCATGAGCATATCTGTGCTTTTATCGCTATTTTTCTGTTAGGACTATGTTTTTTTTCTGTTTTTTGTTGTCCTTATTTTTGCTTGAATAAGGATTGTTTAGACCTTTAGGTTGTAGATGTGATATGTTTTTAGAGCGAGGAAGATGAGCTACCTATACATTGAGTTGAGTTTATCTGGTGTTATAATTGAAAAGTAGTAGGTTAGCGGATATTGATGTTATAGATAGGTTTTGAATGTTTGATTTTTATGTAAGAATCTATGATTTGTAACCTCGTAGCTTTGACTATGATTTTTTAGAGCTTTTTGCTCTGTGATGTTAGAGTGTTATGCTCGTGATCCTTCTTCAATAAGACTGGAATTATAAAAAAAATTAAAATTAAAAAAAAGTACAATTTATTAGCGGGGATTGGGGAGAGTGTGTTGAGTTTTTGTTATTGTATTTTCATTGTTTTTAAATAAGAATGTATTATTTCTATATCTACTTTTAGTAACGATCTATGAGTTTAAGTTTTATTAAGTTTTGTTTTCATGAATCCTTAAAAATAACGGATTTGTTTTTTTATAGTTCATTTTTTGTGAGCAAACTATAGACAATGACAGATGAGTTAACAGACATAAAGAATAATTGTCACTATGGTAGAGGCAGTGAAGAGAATTGTGATTGATAGAGCACTAGTCGCGGAGAAAAAAAAAATGCTAAGGAATCAATGACCTGGTAGCGGATAGTGATGTGATTCATCATAATTTACTGTAGATTTAAAACTGATTTGGGACGATGGCTTTTCATAGATATTATCTTATAAATTTATAACAGCCCGAGAGACTATTGTTTGTCATAGATAATGTTTGAATTGTGAAGATTTCAAATTGTATCTTTGTCATTGGAACAAGATACTCTCCATTTCATTATCCAATTCATTATAATTGAGGAGTATTTTTGTCTTTTTCACTTTTTGAGTGAACAAAAATACTCATTCACTATAATTAACCGGACATTATCCAGTTCATTTGAAATAGAGATGATCCTAATTCCTTTGGGGCATTATAAAGAACATTTTGCCTAATTTAATTGTTATACCAATGAAGTAATAATTCGTTAAAAAAAAAAATTACAATTTATTAGCCAAATGAAGGGAAACATCTCACCCTTCCAATGCAGCAAAGGAACGAAAATATATATATAGAAAGAAAAAATATATATTTTTCAAGATTAGTACGTTATTTTTCAACCAAAATAAAAGAAAGCAGACTTTACAGCAAGTTTAGCGTGTGTTGGTGTGAAAATAGCGTGGGGGAGAATGTCGTTATGATGGTTACCAACTAGTTTACAACCACACCTTGTTCAAAGTTGGCAAGAGTAGGACGCTCGCAAATTAAGAATATTAACACGACTTTCTCTCCATTAATGACCTCATAATCTCGCCCCCATATTTTTATAATTTATAATTTTAGCCATAAAATAAATATTTATCAATTTTATTTGAAATGAAAATAGTCGTTTTCTCTGTATAGACTATATTCCTGCTTCCAATATAATACGAAAGTGTGGTGTTAAACATCTCCTCTAGTACCCGTAAGGATAGATTATTAGGATTTAAGCTCGTGTTAGAATATATTATATAGTTGGCCTACATGTGGACCACACTTGACAATGAAACGCCCCAGTTTTAGTTTAAAAAATAAAAAATAAAAATAAAAAATCCTAAATGAGTGTTTTACTTGAAGAGTTTCTTTCCTTGATGGGTGGTAACATTTCATGAAAGAAAAGGAACTACCGTACGGTTGATCTCTGTAAAAAAATAATAATAATAATAATAAATCTATGTAAGAGACCCCGCCATCTATAATTTACACATAAAGAAACTCTTCTTCTCTCTGGAATGATATCATTTTCGGTGCAAATTCTTTACATTAAACAAATTATTAAGAGTTCCATGGATCAAGGTAACTTACCTTCGATCTAATCATGATTATTGATTCTTTACAGCCCCATGGCCTATATAGGATGATTTTTTTGTTTTTTTTTTTTTTAGCAAAAAAGGGTTGGAAAAATGGAGAGATTTTACTTAGACGTAACTATCGTAACTTTTATTTGATGAGAAACTAATGTTTTGAAGAGACTGGATAGTATGAAAATCGTAAGCACCCTTTCAAGTGAGTTTACCAATAGCTTAAACTCTTGTTTAGAATTACGTTTGAGGAGTCTTAAAATATTTTTAACTCTCAAAAAGTTCGTTTGAATAAAAAATTACTCGTTTGGTAAAAAAATAAAAAACGTTTTTAAGGGTCTAAAAAGCCAAAAAAATTACCAAAACGCACTTTTTAACAAAAGCTTAAAAATAAAGTTTTTGCCTAAAAACATTTTTTTGACTAAAAAGATATATTTTTCAAACGCAATCCCAAACAAGCTTAATCGCACCAAAATTTCATTAAAGTAAGAAAGTCATATTAATAAGAGTTTGTTTGGGATTGCATTTGAGAAATATAGATTTTAAGTCAAAAAGAACTTTTGGGTAAAAGCTTTATTTTTAAGCTTTTGTCAAAAGTTTGTTTTTGTCATTTTTAGGCTTTTTAGACCCATAAAAGTGCTTTTAATTTTTTTAGGGCATTTTGAGTATTAAAAACACTTTTAGAACCCTCAAACACAATCTCAAACATGCTCTTAGATGACCATGTTAACTTAAAGGGCTTGGCTCAAGGACTACACGTCTTAGTTTTAGTGGCATCCTTTTAAAATGTCTAATGTTTGAATTTATTTTAGTACAAACAATTTTTCTGGACAACGCATTCAATAATAATAAAAGAGACACTTTGCACGAGTCCAAACAAAGTAAATCCACAAAGTGACCTTGCCGTTAAAGCCAACTAATAATAAGGGGGTGTTTGGTAAATGGGATGGCCTAAACACTGTAGTTGATGTAGATTGATGTGAAAAAAAGTAAGAATATTTGGTATAAAAAAAAATGAAAAAGTGGTATGGAAAAGTGAAAAAGTTTTGTTTTGTAGTGATTTTTTTATTTGAATAACAATAAAAAGTGAATGATTTGATATTAAAAGTGAAAAAGTTAGAATGTTTTGATGTTAATTTTTTTGAAAAATTGTGATAAACAGTGTTTGGGCAACCCATTCCCATTAAAAATCAAAAAACAAAAAAAATTGACTATTCAACCCCAGCGATATATACGTATATTAGTCCAACTCTCGTATGGGGCTTTCCCATCAAACCTATATAGTTAACGACTCGGCTTTACATGTCCCTTTCAGTAAACAACTAATCCTCCGTTTGTCTTGTTTCGGCTTTTTACGAGCGCGTTGGTCTGATTCCAACCATAAAAACACCTTTAATATTAAATGAAAGAGTTCCGTTGGCATACCTGCCATTAGCTAGGTGGGTGGTGGTGGTACCCAACGTTGACATCTTGGCTCTTTTTAACTCAGATTTACAAAAACAAAACGAATCTTAACTCGGATTTTTCCATTAAATAATAGTAATAATAATAAAAAAAAAAACTATAATTTTTTATTTTTATTTTTTAAATTACTTTTATGACAAAATAATTGTTGTCCCCACTGATACTGTGACACATGCAATCTCTTATTTTTATTTTATTTTTTTATATAGAGTAATGCTAAAGAATAACAATAATAGGTAAATAAATAAATAAAAACATAAATATACAATTAAAAGGCATTTAACACCAGAAAAACCCAATATGGTAAACGAAAAGAAACTAAATTTCCTTTAGAATTATATATTATATTAACAGCTTTGTATGCTGGCATTGTCGTACATAAATAGAAAATATTTGTTGGAAAAATTGATAATTAATTGACAATCAATTTTTCACTAACCCTTTATGTGAAAGACAAGTTTGGAAAGAAAACACGCGAGAACATACACCATTCACATACGTACACAAAGAGTTTACGTGGTTCAACAATATGCCTACGTCCACAGGGCGTGATCCGGTCTCCTTCTTTACTATTGAGAAATATTGAGTACAATGTTACAAGCCTGAATCGCTCAAGTTTAATATCTCAAACCCAAGCCCTTAACCCCTTGTACACCCAACTCAACTGTCCTTCTCAAATACCCAGTAAAGAAAAACTTTCTACACTTTGTAAATGCTACAAAGTGCTTTCACCAATTTAGATTTTCCGGGTCCCCACTTAACCAAGGACTACATGTCCTTTTATAAAGGCTTAATCGCGAAAAATATGAGAGCAATTTTAATTTAATTGCTACTGGGAAAACAAAACTATCATGAATACGAAGTCTTTTCTATGATGAAAATAAGCATTGTAGCCCACATGTGTTATCCATACACGTTTTCTCCAAAAATCCAATTGCAAGTTGTTCTTTGATTCCTTTTAAAACTAACATTATCCTCTTATAGATAAATATGACTTGAGCCCACAACTTTGAATATTGATATTTTCCAGCAATTATTATCACACTTGTTGACAATTTGAGCCATTATCAACAATCTCCACCTTGGCGAAAATTTGACAACCTCCACCTGAGACCTTAGGTCCACATCTTGACCGATGCCCATCCCCACGCCCTGAGATGTTGCACAAAACACTATCTACACCAACAGTAATAATTCTACAAGAATTATCATGCTCCACCATAAAGAGCACATGCACTTAGAATTAAACCATTCAAAGAATTTTTATTTTCGGCACATGTCAAAAAAATCCTGCTAAAAAATATGGTGCAACTTTCATGTTTGGTTCCCCCGGAAGTTCATCAGCCATCGACACCCTTTTCCACCACATACCCAACATAAAAAAACCAAACCAATGTCTCATATACAAATGTGGACCCGCTAATAGAACACATCCATTATCCTGACATTTTTAGCGGTCATGCCAGAGGATGTACATGCCCTTATCAAAGAGTATTATCATAATCGTCTCTCACTATAGCAAGAGAAACACTATTAGCGTTTTTTGAGCAATCTGCCGAACCTGCTCTTCTCAACGTTTTGTGTAGCCCAAATTGGATGTCCTTGACTTGTATTTGCCACAAGCCAAAGTTCATTATTCCGTCGAACCTTTTAATCTCAAACTTCAAGGACTACATTTCTTCTTAAATGGTAGAAATCCGCAACCAAGCTCTGATACCAATTGTTGGGAAAATTGATAATTAATTGGCAACCAATTTCTCACCAGCCCTTTATGCGAAAGACAAGTTTGGAAAGAAAACACGCGATAACACGCACCAATCACACACGTACACAAAGAGTTTACATGGTTCAGCAATATGCCTATGTCCACGGGGCGTAATCCGGTCTCCTTCTTTACTATTGAGAAATATTAGAATTGTTTCTCCTCTCTTTTTTTCTTCTGTTTTTTTTCGTGATTAAGAGTTGAGTGGGGTGTATAAGGGGTTAAGGGCTTGAGTTTGGGATATTAAACTTGAGCAGTTCAGGCTTGTACCATTGTACTCAATATTTCTCAATATTATTATTTTATTAGCAGTGGGACACGTGGTAGAACAATGTCCATTTGATGAAAAATGGACGAGTTGAATTCGAAATTCCAAAAATTGAAATTCCCTATAAATTTCAATAGTTTGATTTTCAACGGCACTACTTCTCGTGTCCTGATTGGGTATGTGTTTGAAAAGCATAAAAGTGCGTTTAACATTAAAAAATCGGTTTGAAAAAAAGAAAAAAAAAAAAAGTACATGTTTGGCAAAAAAACATTTTTGACAAAAATTTAAAAATAAAACTTTTACTAAAAAGTAATTTTTATTTAAAAACTCTATTTTTCTAACCGATTCCAAACATACTCTCACTCAATTTCAAAATTGGCTTCCGTGCATTCAATCCCTAGATTAAAACAAATAAGGAGATCAAAGCAAGTATGAATTATTAGTGCTATTATGCCCAAATCACCTAATCAATACTCTAGTCTACATCAAAATAAGTAAACCTGCAGTGCAAGGCTACACGGATTCATGATATCAAAATCATGGTGCCCTGCCCTAGCTACCATGAATGTTCACTATTCATTTAATTTCAATCTTTTTTCATAAGAGCTGAAAATGCTAAAAAAATCTATGATCGATCTTGTAACTCATTTCCATATATTCTTAAATTGTTTGCACCCTTACACGTGATAGTGGTGCCATTAAGACTAAAATCTTTACTACTTGAACCAATTTTTTTTTGGAGTTATTTCGTACTATATATTAACTATGTTACTATCTATATTTTATTTCAAATGGGATCGAGGAAAAATTATTTTAAACCAGCTTTTTATTTAATGACCTAGAAAAAGCAAGTAAATTTTAATTTACTTGTTTTTTTAATTATTTTTTATTAATGTAAATTTTGATTATAAGTAATTATTTAATATGGTGGAAGAGTACATGACTAAATATTATGTTGGTCCAGACCTTTGGGTTGAAGATGTAAACGATATTCTCAGGTTGAGAAGGATGAGTATCGACTTGGAGATTTTCTCCTCCTCTCAAGGCCGAAGAATAAGCGCTACCTATGTAGTGGATTGTGTCTGTTTGGTATAGATTTCATATTAAACCTGTTAGTCAGGGATTAGCAGATGATTTTGTTATGATTGATTTGGTATGATTGGTGAATTTGTAATTTTAGTTTCAGCTATGATTTGCTTCAGAGCTTTTTGCTCTATTTGTAAGAGTTTTTTTGCTCGCAATTTTTATGAATGAATGAGAATGGAATGTTTCCCTTTCAAAAAAAAAGAAAAAAAAAAGACTAAATGTTATAAGTTTAAATTCCGACTTTACAATTTAACTTCATTTTAATTATACATTTTAGGTGCTAGGTATAGTTAGTAAAAAAGAGTCTTAATATTAAAGTATTAATTTAAATAATTAAATCTATCAAAACAAATAATCAATAACCTTCCTTATTTATCACTTTACCAAAAAAAAAAAAAAAAAAACCTTCCCACTTTTTGGTCAGGAAGTTTGTTAACTTTGAAGGAGAAAACTTTGTCAGAGACACGAGCCACGCGTGACTCCATAAACTGATAAAAGAAGCAGCAGGAGCATGTGTCTTCCCATACTCCCAGTAGCATCAGAACTTTTTTTTCGTAAACGACGTAGATGCACTAATGATGTGGGACCTACTTTTGACTTCAGGGCCACTTGAAGACGTGCACGGTGGCCATGATCATCTGCATGCGCAGATTTTGCCGTCAACTTTTCAAGGACCTGCACAGAGCCACGTGGGTTTCTGCAAATTTTGATTTGTACAATTGTACTCGGTTTCACACACTAGTGTAGCTCTTCTTGGAATAGTATTTCTTTTTCTTTAGTCGTAAAATAAACAAAAAAGTTTAAATTTATGTAATAGAATTAATTATGAGAATTATGATTAATTATGATTATGATTAGACTCGCATCGCATGCCGGCCATGCAATCTTTAAATGAAAATTTCGAACAAAACTATCAAAGTAACATGATCACACTCGGAGTTCGAACAATCCTTCCCCACTCTCTTACAAATTTCAATTTAATAGAAATAAAAAATTTCTTAATTAAGAAAAAAAAAACGTTGTCTGTGTTCTGAAAATAATAACGTGACGTAGAGATAAAGTTATTTATGTCGTTCTTTTGATTTGAAAATTCCTAGGAACAGTACGGGAATTGGAATTGTATAATGTTAGATATTTCAAAGCATCAAACCCTTTCAACATCCCAAGCCACTATTCAAATCCTTTTTGAGTTTGGATTATAAAGTTATTTATGTCGTTCTTTTGATTTGAAAATTTCTAGGAACAGTACGGGAATTGGAATTGTATAATGTTAGATATTTCAAAGCATTAAACCCTTTGAACATCCCAAGCTACTATTCAAATCCTTTGAGTTTGGATTATTCGTTCAATAACGCGTGAGATAAAATTGTTTTCATTATTTATTTATTTTGTTGAAAGGAATCGTTTTCATTATTGAAAGAGGTAGAAGAAGCTTGGAAAGCAAGGACTTGACGACTCCCAGATTTTAAAAAGAGTGGTGGCTTGACCTTTTGCTTTTGCGAATAATGAAAACCAACAAAATAGAATTTAAAAAAAGAAAAGAAAAGAAAAGTATTTCTTCGATGATTTTAGCCCTTATACATATTTTGAGCTTTTACAAGCTTTTGAGAGGACAAATTATGAAAATTGTTTGAGTTATTACAACTTTCACCGTAACTTTTTAACAAATTTAAGTGATAGTTTTCATCTTATAAAAATGAGTGTCAGGTAAACAGTTACAGTAGATTCCATAGTTAGTGGTTGACGTGATAAGTTTAACGTGAACTACTACTTTAATTTATAAATATGAAAAGTGTTGCGTGAACCGTAACATATTTAGACTTAAGTTTGTAGTAATTAAAAGTTATATAATACTCCTAACAACCCTCAAAATGCAATTATATAACTAAACATCATGACGGGATAAGCCAATTATGTGTTTTTATTTAAACTTCGGGTGACTTCCCTCTATAATAAATCATTATTGCTGGATGTTATGTTTCTCTGCCTGCCTCTTTTCCTTTTGGGACGGATGAATCATTTGAGCACTGTTCTATTACTCTATGATAAGAGTAATCTACTCTGGAAGCTGGCGCCTAAACCAACTGCTTTGAGAATAGTATTTGCGCAGCGAGATTAGTGCTAAAAGTAACAATAAGCACATCAACAACTATCTGGATCAATTGCTTTTTTTTTTTTTCTTAAGAAAAAAAATACAAAGAATAATTTAAAATCATAACATAATATAAGATAAATGTGTAATATTTAATGTTATGGCCAGGGATCCGAATCCCCTCCAATTGAAGGGTTAATTGGAGATTCTCCAATTGTCCAGCTAGACTGTTCATTTTGATCTAATGCTCTACAAAATGCCATGTGTCCCACTATAATTAAATAATAAAATATTATTTAATTTTAAAAAAATTAATAATAATAATAAAAATTAATATTTTTTATAAAATAATATGGGATGGCCGGCCACCCCATCTGAGCCATGGGGATGGCGTTGCCCACCCTTTAAGGCCACAGGAGTGCTTTGGCCACCTCTAACCGGCCCTTTTGGAGTGGCCGGCCACCTTATAGTTTTAACAAAATTATTTTAATTTTTTATTATTTTAATTTTATTTTCTTTTAAAATTTTATTAATATTTTGTTATTAAAAGTTAAGTGAGACATGTGACATGAACTGCTAAATAAAAATAAACAATTAGGATCAACAATTAAAGAACCTCTAATTTTTCCTCCAATTAGAAGGTATTCGGATCCATCGGTTGTCTCACTCTGTACCTATTGCATGTGCGGCTACAAACGTGTTTTTATAGGGTTGTTGACGTTTTCCCGTAGCTTTTAATGATGTAACAGGGCGCAACATGAGTACCTGACCCTGAGTCCCCCATCAGAAAAAAGGCTTCTCTCAAAAGAAGTAAGAAAAAGAAAAATAAAGAAAAATAACTTTACAGAAAAGGCTGAATAAGGACGTGACTTATAAACAATATCAACAAAGCACCTTCCAAACATGATGGAGTCCATAGAGAGTAATTATTAGTACATTGCCCTACGTGCTCCCTAAAATGGAAACAAAGCTATACTTTCCTTCACTCTTTACACATTTCGAGAGACGAAAATAGTTAACAACAAAGGGCCTTTTTTTTTTTGGATTTTGAGTTTTAAAAAGATAAGAATAGACTTGGTGGGAAAAAAAAGAGAAAAGATTATGAGCATGTTTGATTGTTTTAAGCACTTTATAGTTTGTAAGGGTTTCAGTAATCCAAGTATGATTAAATGCATTAGGCTGGAAATAGAAAAAAAAAAAAAAAAAATCCATTAGGCTGGACCATTTTTTTTATAGGTTCGAAAAAATATTCTGATATGATATAGACATGATTTTTTTTTTTTCAATTGTTTTTTACTGCTTTGAACTAGAGACCGAAAAAACAAAAGACAAAAATAGAGTAGTTAACAAACAATTTTACTGTTGTTAGGACTATTATAATTTTTATTATAAGTTCTTTACAAAACGTTAGTTTGTAAGTCCATGTAACGCTTATTACACCAATCACTAAATAATTAAATTTAATTATGATAGCTTGCCACCTTAATTTGTAAGAAAAATACAAAAAAAGTTGTAATACCCTAATCATTTTTCCTTTTTTCATAACCAACATTGTTCCTCTTTTCCCCCTCTCCCGCTTAGAGTGAAAAAAAAAAAAAAAAAAACCAGCATTGTCCTAATTCTTAGAAAAGAAAAATTGGCAGCTAAATTAGACGTACAAATTAGATGGGCCTATAATATGGCTGCTAATTTCAGCAAAACATCACGTTGTCATGTCTTCCTCATTATTATGCATTAAGCGCATTCAGTTATTTTTGTAAATCTAGTGTCTGCCTACACCCTACACGTGACAATGACATGACGTTTCTAGAAAATTTGAAGTACGAAATCGAAAAAGCTTCACGCAAATGCTTCTATAGAAGCCAAAACGACTTCATTAGCTGTCCAAGGATGAATGCAGTACTACTACAGAAACGAGCGCGCACGCACATCTATTCTATACCCAACAGATTCCTCGCTAACCCTAGCGAGCATTTCAAATAGCTACTCTACATTCATTCGTGAAGGTACTACTAATTGAATTGAAAACCATATCACCAGGTCTTTCATCTTGCAAATTAGGCATATCTTGTCCAGGTAAAATTTTTAAAATGATGCCCTTATTTCCAACTAATTTATCACCTACTTTAATTTTACGTTTCCGTGAAATACATACACGTAACATTTATAGATTATAACTAGAAGCCCCTTTCTCTGTATCTCTCTATATGGAACAAGATGGACAAATACCACCGACCCGTGCAGTTGCAGTTGGGTCAACATAACGTTTATATACCTGCTTAGTGCTTATTAACCTGGCTAGTCCAACCCATAGTTGGGCCTACAATTCTAGGAAGCTTATAAGAAAAGAGGGGTGCTATTCATATTCTCTACTCCCTGTCACGCAGTAACGAAATCAAATAAAAGTACATGTCACATCCAACAATGATTTTTAGTGTTACTCTAGGAATAAGCGCTTAAAAATATGCCTAACATTTCTCGTGGCTAAAAATGGGTTTTATGCCCATTCTACTCCCCCACTCATTTCCGTGGCATAAAAACTTCATTATGTTCCAATTCTTTTCAAAACTTCATTACTTCAATTGAACCAAAATTCCTATTCTTTTCAAAACTTCATTATGTTCCTCTACAAACAGTTATTCCTATCATTTTTTTAGAGGAATAGCTAATCCTCTTTGTAGGGAACAACCAAGTGCAATTATAGAAAATATAAAAGTAAAGGAATGCTATTCCATAGCATTCCATTCTAAAGGACCATTTCACATACCAAAGTGCCATAAGAATAATTTGGTCTTGTTCCTCCCCAGTTAAATGTTATTAATGATTTCCATATCAAGCTCAACAAAAGCACCGACCAACAGTCAACATTGCAGATATCCACTCTCCAACCCAAGGAATAGGATCCTTTCTAATTCCAGCAAAATGGTTCCTATTTATTTCTTGGTTTAAATTATGTTTTATTACATTTAACAACGTCAATATACCATAATAATTCCATTGAATCTGTAATATATTGACTATTTGAGCATATTCCATTGAACATGTAACATTTAATATGAATAATGAAACAATTCATCTTTATTTCACTTAAGATGGAGAAAATCCTAGTCCTGCACCCGGTGGGTAGAAATTACTTGAGTCACAAGGCATGGTGGTGTGAAACACTTTGGCAACACCTTTGAGGGGTTGGGGTATTGTTTGAACGTTGTGAAATCACTTTTTTTTTTTTTTTTTTCCTATTCAAAGCGGGAGAGGGAAAAAAGAGGAACGCTGTGAAATCACTTGGGTAGTGTGTTTTGTTACCAAGTCACAGACCACAAAAACGATTTCTGTACAAGACCATAAGCCAGACTCAAGTTATGAGGGACAGATTTGACACAGCTGGTTACCCGTTCATATAGTCGCCAAAACGTGAATTGTCTCATGTCAATATGTATCATATATGTCAGACACGTGACCACTATTAAATATAGATAAATAAAAAATAATAATAATAAATAAGTATAATGCTAAAATTTACCTTTTTATCTTACAATTATCAATAATACTAACATGGCAATCCCAACCAACCCTATCAATTATTGTAAAAAAAAAAAAAAAAATCAAAGAATTGGTTTAAACTGCCACATCAGTATTGTAAGATAAAAATGTGGTTACTAGCATTACTCTATCCCACAATGTTGATGAAATAATAGTACATACCACATTTTTTATCTCACAATGCTATATACCATAATGAATAAAAATGTGATTTACCATTAGATATATACACAAGTAATGCTATCTATTATATTTTTATTTCACAACTATCCTAGAATGCTGATGTAATAGTCCCAACCAACCCTTTGAATTCTTTTGTTAACGATGACTGATTTAAGAATTTGCTAGGACTCCACGTCACATGACCATTGTAAGAAAGTTGGTAGATAAAAAAGTAATTTCCAGTATTACTCTACGAAAATGTTGCTCCTTGTTAGAATGCTAGCCTAGAATATTTTGTACTCTTCTAGAAGACCAGCTATCATCATCAGAATATTCCCCCAATCGCTTGTACCTAATTCTCTAATGTATGTGGAATGGATTGAGGGCTGCTGAGATAAGAAAAATAGCCCTTCTCTACACACGTCTTCCCCTATTTTCTTTCTAACACTTCTTAACAGCCAACAATACATTCGATATAATGGATCACACTTGCTCTTCTAGCAGTCCAATCGAATCTTTCCTTTAACATGATAGATAATACACGTATAACCGCCAAATAATAGCTACAGAAACGAGTAAATTGGATACATCAATCTTACAATAGATTATCTGATACATGACAGTTTCTAACAACTCTGCAGTAAAGAAATTTGTTCTATTATGCATTCACAATAACCACATGAAAAGAAAGTCAATACAATTGAGCTAAGCATCTAGGATTTTTCATTATATTAATCGCTAAGATACATATAGCCAGTTCAATATCAGTGATAATTTGGCTTTAAATTCTTTCGGCTATGTCATAAACCAAATGCATTGAGCTGTCATACAAATTTTGCATTTTGAAGGTAGGAAAAGTTGTGCATTTTTTGTTTTGCACTATGGTTAAAAATTGACCTTTGCAGTTAACTTCTTCATTTTGCAATTTCCAAAGCTCAACTGTTTGTACGTTTTGTGAAAAGAGATACTACAACCAGATTAAAGAATACGGTGGAACACCTTGAATAGCATACAAAGATACAAATGACCATCATAAGTTACTTCACAACTTCAAATACTTGCATGTGCAATTAATTTACTGCAACTTTCAAAAAACACAACAGCTTTGAAAATTAAGGCTTTGAATTTCAAGTTATTATTAAACTTCTGGGAGTATTTGGAAAATGGGGATTTTGCTTTGGCTTGCTTCAGAACCAATCCCAAAAAACAAATCAACTCAACCATTTTGATTCGTATGGATTGTTTAGACTAGAAAATAAGCTGGTTCAAGTGTGTCATATAACAAGGATTTGGTTTAACCTCGCTCTAATTTTAAGAACCAAATTCCTATTTATTAATGACTCAAAAGTATATTGTAAGCTAGCATGTGATTCGTTCAAAACAATAATTTCTGGAGTTCGAGACATTTTAAACAATCACAAATCCTGATTTCTTACCTTCATTAACATTTTACGATTTCTATGGATGCCACATGACCGACCATTTACTCATTGGCAATGCCACAGTTAAACCAAAGTGCACACAAATAAAAAGCTCAGGCAACCTAGTTCCCAAATAGTGATGACAAAACTGCTAAAACAGCAATCACAATTATGATATTTAGGAAATAGTTAGTCGGAAGAGGCTTATCTGGGCTCCCACCAATTGCTTCATACTCTGCCCGAATCTTTTGCTTCATAGAATCTGACAGCTCTCTCTGCAAGTACATAGTTAACACTATTGAATTTTATTCCTTTCTTCTTCATTTAAGACTTCCATGTATTAGATGTGAGTTCACAGGATTTGAAAATAGCTTCATCTTGTATTATTAAAAGACACGGCACAAGAAAACAAGATACTTGTTTCTTAATCCTGCAGCAAACCATGAAAAGTAAAGACGATGAACAAATTGCAAACAAATAATTTCTCCATCAGATATTTTCAGGCTAAAAAATGCAAGGAATTTCTGACAACCATCAAATAAAAGATTATTAGGATGTAAGTTCATCATGATTATAACCTTCCCGGATGAGTACTTGGCTGCCACAAACTTCTCTGGTGCAGATTCTGAAGGACCATCATTTATCACGATACCCTAATTGCCAAATTCAGTACAGTTATTTTAGACCTCTCATCAGTCAAATAAGAAAGCAAATATAATGGTTTTATGGCTGTTTTGTGTGCATGTGTGGGTCTGCCCATCAACAAATGTCCTTTCTCCATGCCTTTAAAGGAGCTGGGATTATAAAGTGGTTGGGTTGACATAAAGCAAACAAAATAAATCAAATTTGACGGAAATATTTCCCAGAGGTATTAGCATATATGTGACATTGTATTAATCAAACTAGTTATTTTTGGTTAGCAGCCTCCGTAAATTCAACAAAGACAATCATTAGAGGATGACAAACCTCTGGAGGATCAAATTTGGCTCCAAGGTTGCTAAGTTTGGCATGGGCTTCAGCATAATCCTTGAAAAATGTTTCCTGATCTTCAGCATATTTCTCAGCATATTCCTGAAAATCATGCAATATATCATAAAACATTTTATGCTATATAACTGCCTCACAGCCAAACCTCATTTTGTTTTACCTTGAATGATGCATCTTCAAAAAGAACAGCATCAGTTGGCAAGACCAGTAAATCTTCATCCCTTCTTTCTTTAATATCCTGATAGAGCAATCACAATCAGCAAAATGGTAATTCTCCCCGGTCCCTTTTGGTGGGAGGGCATGGACTGTACTTAATGTATATGAGGGCATTGTGCTTTTCAAACCTTGAAGTAGGAATTATCAAACTTCAACCATTGCACTGTCCAGGACTGTCCTCCTGGTGCTCCAGGCCCATCTTTCTGAAATGAAATATATGCTAATCATATTTTTATCAGTTGATTTTACTGTTTTTCTTTGTCATTGCATTATTATCATTACAGCTGTGACTAATAGTTAATCATACAATCTTGAGCTATCATTTGTACAGAACAGCAGAAAATATAGAAACATCTTAATTTGTAAATTAGAAATATTAACAGATAGAGCACAAAGACAAAAAGACGTATAATACAGATAAAAAGACTCATGTTGCTCATAAGGTTACAATCTCCTTGTCTCCATGGTTTTGTCTAGTAAATGTGGTAAACACGGGTTTTAACAATACAGTGTTCGTGCTGTTGAGCAGGTATAGTAATCACGTGATAAATCTCTTTGGTCTCCATGGTCTCATGGTATCCCTTCATTAATATTTAATCTAGGAAAATTTCAATATTCATAAAGCCTAAGCACATAAGAATAAGCAGCCCGTCTATGAGAATATAAAAATGTCTAGTGAGCATAAATTAACAGCTTTTGAACAACCTATGTTAAAGGATCTTCCTGAAAATATGATAATGCAGTACGCTCAGTCTGATGTGACAAAACTATGAAATCAGAATACAATAGCCCCATCATATAAGCAAATTACTTGAAGCTATTTTTCACTGTCAATTATGGAATCAATTTGCTGTAATTTATAGTGGTTCATCGTTTGACACAAACTGGTGATTTTCTATCCTTAGCAGGTTCAATGAAGAAAATAAAACTCTGACAGCTCTGATTAATTGCTATGAATAGCATTTTGAGTTTTCTATGATTGCAATAACAGATTTTACATGCTCGTTTAATAGTAAAATCCAATATCCCCTCAGAGTATGGTACGAAATGTGCAACTTAGTCAAAATATGCTTTTCTGCGTTCATGCACAGAAGATGAGGATACTATACCGTGTACTTTGTCTCTGGCTTGCCCCAACCACTACGTTCTGGTCTGGACCTTCCCAATGTGTGCGCACCAGATAATGCAACTATTTCCTGCAAACAAACAGCTTTAGAGGAAAATATCTTCTTTTTTTATGTCGGGGAACCTCTCCAAAGCAAGGCCCTCCTTACCCACTCTTGCAGAGTAAATCCCAGTCCCGTGCACTGTACTCTCAGAAGTTTCTCTACACGGAACTGGTTAAATCGCTGGCTTTTCACCAGGGGATGTGACCCCAAGAGATTGTTTGCACCCATGAGGTGTTGAACCTTGGACCTTGAAGGGAGCAAACCTTAAGACCAAGGCCTCCACCACTTGGGCCAACCCCTTGGGGTTTCTTTTTTCTTAATAAGTAGCTTTAGAGGAAAATATCATGTGCATAGTGAGGTAACACCCAGAAACCAAGTGTATAGCACCATGCAAATTACCTTGTCATTCAATCCCATTCTGTAGAAAACATCTCTTAGATGATCAGCAGGTGAAGGGGGGCCAGCATCTAAACATCGGATGAATTAAAAAAAAAAAAAAAAAAAAAAAAAAAGAGATTACAAAAGGCGAAGCAAAGTGGATTTACAATTGGCACCGGATACTTAAGAAATTAAAGAACCTAAAACAAAGGAGAGGAGAAAGAAACGGACTAACCAAAGCAAACTAAACTAGGAAAAAGATTTCTGATCAAAGAGCCTAAAAATTGGGAAAACCAAAGGAACAAGGCATCTAAACATACAAGCAAAGCAATTATGACTAACAAATGATGCCTACTTTCCTTAACAGTGCAAAAGTACTATTGCAGTTAAATATCCATTGGGAAAAGCAACAAGATCTTAACAGTGGATGATTGCGGGGTGATAATTTCACTGATAAAATTTCTTCTAACAGTATGATAGTCACCAAAAACAATTTTGTATTGATGACTTATAATTTAAAACACAAGGGAGACAAAATTGTACATACTTATTTCATAACTCCTGTGCCAATGAAAACAGGAGCCAAAAGCAAAAGGATTATTAGCTGATCAGTCTAGCAGGAATCTAGTATAATAGTTTGGGGAACGTTCTAGCATTTTTTTTAATAAGTTTTACTTTCATTGAGAGTCGAATACTAGAGCACTTTTGTTGATGGAGGAAATATTTAAATTTGGTTCTTATTACTAATGAATGTCTTAGTAATAGACTCTCTAGGATTTATTTGTAGACTGGATATTGGGAAGGCATATGACCATGTGAATTGAGATTGTCTTATTTATTTCTTTATTGGCAGATTTGGCTTTGGAGAGAAATGGAGGAAATGTATAATTTCTTTTACTTTCACAGTTCAATTACTAGTTTTGGTATATGGAACCCCAGGCTGGCTCCTCTAATAGCTCTAGGGGTTGAGACAGGGGAACCAATTATCTTTCCTGTTGTTTATTCTGGTTATGGAAATCCTTAGACCAATGCTTTTAAGAGCATCAGAGGGTGGTTTCCTGTCTGGTTTTCATGTGGGACGTGGTTCTAGGGGTGTATCGACTATTTCTCATCTTCTATTTGCTACAATACTATCCTGTTTAGTGATGCTACAACTGAAGATCATACATATATTTGATCTGTACTTCCACGCTTTGAGGCTGTTTCAGGTTTAAAAATAAATTTTGGAAAGGATGAGTTAATCCTGGTTGGGGAAGTTGAAGGCGTGGAGGAGTTGGCAGCATTTTGTTTTTTGATAAATTATCGAGATATCATTAAAAGCGTAAGTACCCCAGGTACACACCCTAGCTAGTTGGTTGGCAGCATTTTTGTGCTGTAAGTTAGGATCTTTACCTATGAGCTACCATGGTTTGCCCTTGGGATCTTCATTTAAGGCTTCTATAGTGTGGAATGTAGTCTTAGAAAGGATAGAGAAGAGGTTGGCAGGATGGAAGAAACATCACTTATCTAAAGATGGAAGGCTCACGCTTCTTAAGATGTCTAGCGGATTTTTTATGGGGTGGGACAAACGAAGAATTAAAGTTTCATTTGGAGGATTGGAATATGGTGTAATCCCCTATGAAGCATGGAGGTTAGGGGGTGAGGAAATTCACTACTTTTAACCAAGCCCTGTTGGATAAATGGCTATGGCACTTTCTATGAGGAGGAACATCGTTTCCAAGACTTGTTTTTGGTGTAGAGTATGAAGAGGCATGGGTAAATGGATTTTTGAGGAGGTACGAATACCTCATGTGTGCTCTTTGGAAAAGTATTAGGGCCAGCCAGGACAAATTCTCTGCTTTTATTTCTTTTGGGGTAGAAGATGGACAGAGGTTCGTTTTTGAAAGGATGATTGGTGTGGGAACTAGCTTTAAAGGAAGTGTTCCGTGATTTGTGTTTATGATCCTCTTACCAGGAAGCCTCCCTTCTTCTGGGCACTCCGTAGGTCCTGTGACTTCCACTCTTCCATACTTCATGGGGATTTTGGGGCCCCCAGCTTCCTGAAATTTCCAAGGAATAGGTTAGTTCAGCCTTTCATCAATGCTTCAAATTCCGTTCATAAAAATTTCTAGAGTCAGAGTAGTAAAAGGACAACCTCTATAGCAGTAGCACTAGCCAACTGAAACAAGTCTGCGTATGTCACACCAGAGTACTTGTCTTTGAGAGGCTGAAGAAGTTTCAACGCATTTACAAGGCCTGAAATGGCCAGCTTATAAGAAAATATTATCATCAACCAAGCTAACTAACAATCAACACTGAATCATTGCATTACCCGCATTTGCTGCATGTTTGAGCTCAACCTCAAATCTCAAACTTCCATTAGCTCCACCTTTCTGTGGCCACTCCTGAATGTTTTTGTTGTAAGTACCAGCATCATGCCATCCCAAGCGAATCTGTTTTTCACATTAACTAATTTAATTGTTTCCAAAGATGTGTGTACTTAGTACTCACATAAACATCAATATCACCCAAATAGGAGTCTCGTCGACCGTGGATTTAGATGACACAAAATGCAATTGAATAGCAATCTAAAAACCCAATTACAAAGCCAATGGTACGAAAATGCAATTGAATTGTGAATTTGGACACCAATGCCTCTACTCCAGCTCCATCAAAATTACCAATCAATTCAAGTTTCCCACCGTTCTAACAAGCAGTTCACGGAAGTGAAAAGCGAAAGAACCCTAACTTCTACACCATTTTGAGGCACTCAACGACATCTTTAACTCAAATACCGGTTGAAAACTGCAATTGAGTTGAGGATTTAGACACCAATTCTCTATTCAAATTTGCACCAGTTCTAACAAGCATTTTGGGGAAGTGATAAGCGAAATAACCCTAACTTCTAAAACACATCGACGACGTCGTTCAACTCCAACAATCAATGCATTTGATCCAGCAAGAGAAAGTACTACGAACAAAGCGAAGGAGAGCGGAATGCAAAAAAGTACCAGGATAGGATGGCAGAAATTGGTCTTGAGGAGCTCCTTGATATCCTCTCTGGCGCTTCTCAGCTGGTCAGGATCGGACGCCGCGCATTTCGGAGTAGCCGCGGCGCTCAGGCCTCTCTCCGACACAACACGAGCCACCGGAGATCGTTTCTGAAAGATAATCCGAAACCAAAACAAATATCAGAGACGATTTCTCGTCGACAATCAAAACAAAAACGAACAGATAATTAAAGAGTGAGAGATATATAGAGAGAGATTGGACCTGGTTGAGAAAGAGACGAGAGACGAGAGGAGAGGATCCGAGGCATTTGAGAGAGGAGAGAGAAGCGGACGAAGAAGGAGAAGAGTAAGCGAGAGAGACTCTAGCTCTGGAGGCGGCAGGGAGGATGCGAGAAGACGCTGTGAAAGCAGCCATGGTTGGTGGAAGTGTCAGTGACAGTCGCTCTGCCATTCGGTTCGCTCTTTTAGTCTTTATTTGCTGCCTCACCTTTGGTTTTGGATTGGATGCGCTCGCTCGGACCGGGCCTTGTTTGGGAAATGGGGTTGGGTTTATATATAGCGCGCTCGTGTGGCCTTTCCCATCCGGAAGAGGCACAAATTCTTTTCCCACGAAAATATGAATAGTAAGGGATTTGGTTTAATTTTTAAGAAAATTGCTTGGGGGTCGTTGAGGTATAACTTTTTATCAACTCACTTCTTAAAATTTAAATTTTATCCATCTACTCCTTAATAGTTCAATTATTATTAAATAGATCAGGGAATAAGTTGATAAAATTTAAGTGTGTTAAGAAATGATTTGGTAAAAGTCACGCTTCAGGAATCTTTAAAGCATTTTTTTTTCCCCTTCATTTTTTATGAGAAATGATTGGGCATTACAACTTTTAATATAAGTTCTTTGCAATTTGACATGTTAGTATGTATAACATTTATTGTGCTAACCATCAAAATGTGAATTGTCAATGGCACTCAACATGACATTTGTTATGTTTACAAACTGACGTGGTAATTTACTAACACATACTATATTAATTACTGAATGTCTACATAGAATATGAATTGCTGCATGGTTTTTGTAAGGAATTGTCAAATTAGTTTGTAAAGAGTTATAATAAAAGCTGTTGGAATCTAAACATTTTTCATCTCTTATTAATATAAATAGAGTATGATTTAGTCACTTTTTTCTTCTCTGTGTTTGACCGATCAACACAAAATCATAAAGTGGATTTGGACCCGTTTGGTGAAGATCAACGTGATATCTAATAAAAATAAAAATAAAGTTATATGAGCTCATACATGTTGAATTGAATGTATACGAAGTTGACTAGTTTAATAAACAAACCTATATTTCTATCAAGCTCGCACTTCAACAAATTGGTTGATTTACAGCACCAATCGCATCCTTCTGCCTTGCGGCTAATTAACGAGCTAGGCTTATTTGTAGTCTTCTGAGCATTTGCTCGTATACCTATTATCAATAGCCTTCTATGGTACGGTATTCACTCATATACGGATATACCTATCGTTTGCATTTTGCATGGTGTCTGCTCGTACGATCATATCTGAAACCAGTTTCCTATTTTTCTTAAGCCGTTATGGGTGGACAGAAAAAGAGCACATGCGGTGGCCGGTGGGTGAGTTTATTTGGTAACATTTCTTGCTAGTATTGTGAAGCAGTTTCACTTCTACAATTAAGATTAGCTCAGCTCTTAAATAATCAACTAACGCACGTGTGAATGCCAGGCCTTTCCAAGTATGCGACTTGTGACAAAATTTGCCCCCCCACTTTCCGATTATTAATTACCTTCTCCGAAGTTGCATAATCCAAGGCTTTATATTGTCTAGGAGTATTTGTACGTTGGCGATAAATATAATTAAGAAATAAAAAATAATCGAAGAGTTCAGGATATATATATATATATATATATATATATTGATGAATTAATCGATAATTTTGTCAAGCAATTCCAAAAGACGATGCTCTTTCTTGACTTTTTGAGGAGTGGATCATATCTTAGAAGATATATATATGCATGAACATGGAAATTGGAATTGCCTCCGGCTTGTCGATTTAGTCATCGATGACTTTCAAACTAGTGGTGGAAGACCACTATTATATTAGAAAGAAAAAAAAAATAGTGGTGGTGGAAGACCATACGGAAATGCAACAATTAACGACCTTGTCAAATGTTAGAGCTAGCATTCATATTCTGTAGTGATCATAAGCTATTTTGGTCGTTAGTAAAAAAGTAAATTTGAGTTAAAATATAATTGTGTCCGGCTAGTTACTTTAATAAAAAAAAAAAAAAAAATTGGTGATTTACTACGTACGGTGCTAATCAAATATATATATATATATATATATATATATTTTTTCTGATAAGACATGCGTATAACTTTGAAATATAAGTATTTTGTAAAAAAAAAAAATTAAAATAAAATAAAATAATAAAAATGTATAGTTAAAATAGAGAGTTAGAGGTAAGTGTATTTTTGAAAAAATAGATGAGAAAAATATAAAAAAGAAAAAGATAAAAAGAAAGTATTTTTTTTAACTGAACTTAAGAGAAACTTTACTAAAGCAAGTGTGAACTGTGAATGGTGGCCATTTGAATATCAAGATGCTAATTATTTTGTTAATGGCGATTCTTATTGCACGTGGAATATTTAGAAAAAGGTTACCAGGTTGGTACGTAATACCCACTATTATTTTGGTCAAAGGGAATGATCATGAGGTTGACGGGTCTTGTTCTTATCGGTTTAATTACTATTACATAAAGAAACTGGAGAAACCTACTAGTATAAAAAAGGGCAATACAATACACTTTTCAATTTCCATATTATTCCCCATTCCATATATATATATCTTGAGCCTTGTACTCTCTCTTTCTCTCAATATATATATAGATCCGCTGCTTTCGGGTGGGTACTGATTGTAGTTGTTTGGATAATTTATGGCGACTGAGGGGGAGATCAAGACGATCTTCGATGCAGAAGCAGCGTCAACCATGGTGAATGAGCTTAAAGGCTCCTACGCAGCTGGTAAGACACGAAGCTATGAATGGAGAATATCACAGTTGAAGTGCATCGTGAAGATGGTTGAACATCACGAGCAAGAGATTGTCGAAGCTATTTTCTCTGACCTCTCCAAGCCCGCGTTTGAAGCGTCGTTTTTTGAGGTCCTCTCTCTCTCTCTCTCTCTCTCTCACTTGTGCTTGTTTTCGTGCATGATTTTGGCAAATATAATATATCATATTATTGTTTTGGTGCGATGATTTTGAGTCATTAGAACTAGCTGCAACTACCCCATACGTGCGATTTGATGGTGGTGACCACAACAAGATTTCTACGATCTGATGGTCACGGGCGCCGTACGTCCAATCTCTTTGATTTGGTAGTTATATATGACCATTGACCGCCAAATTATTGAGGTCACCATTATTCTTGTATGGTAGTTGGAGGTGCATGACGCCAGCCTAGAGATGGGAGGACAGATTTTTTAATCTACTCCAACGTCAAGGAGTAGTGAGATGATTGGTGTTATTGTTGTCTTTATTTTTTTAAAATATTTGTTAAACTTATTTATATATTCTTTTAATTGGTATTTGTATGATACTAAAACTTCACAATCTACAACAATTTATTGACGAACTCGAAATCAGCATTAATTTTCACTTAAAATTAGTATGATTCATAAGAAGAACAACGTGGTATATATTGTGGATGTAAAAAGTGTCCTAGTATTCATTGTAATAAGTGCTAAAAAAATAGATTATTACTTCGGTGCTTTGGTTCAATATTGAATTTGTGTCCGTATTTTTGTTTCTTATTACTTATATACACGACATAATCACTCATAAAACTTGGACAAAGTTTTCGTTTAAATTAAGTTTGAGAAAGTTATTTCAACTCAGTTTATAAAAGTGAAGCACATATATTTTTAAATAACATAAGAGAAGTACATATTTTTTTTATAAAATTTCTTTAAAACTTTGTCCTTATAGTTAAAAAAAAAAATTGCTTCTTACATGTAAAAAGACATAGCATTTTTATAGACTCGATTGAAGGGAGTTTTTCCAACCTCTTTTGGAGGACAAAGAACCTAAACATTGTACATAATAATTAGGGAGAATTGAATTTAGGATTTGTTATAATTTTTTTTTTTTTTTTGTACATATTCGCACAAGAGGGGGGAGAGAGATTCGAACTAGTGACCTCCGCTTCGATCATGAGGCATGGTCCTAGCCAATTAAGCTACATCTTGGGGACGGATTGATTATGAATTGATTGTTTGTGTATGTAAGGTTGAGTAGGGGTAATGCTATATATTATTATTATTCTTTTTATCTTTTTTAAATTAATATAACTTTTAAAATCGCTATTAAATAATTTAAATAGTATAAAACATTACTTAAACTGTATAAGTAAATGGCTTTAGTGATATCCAGAAACAAAGGTCTCATAAATACCTCATCAATTCGCACCACAAGATTAAAAAAAAAAAAAAAAAAAAAAAAAAAAAATTAATCTATTAAATTAACATGAGTTAGATCGGTATGCATGTATACTTTAAAAATATATGCGAAAATAATGTGCTATAAAGATACGTGTTAAATAGATTAAATAGAAATAATTTTTGCAAACCTAGTTTTAAAAAAATATTTATCTTTAATAAAACATGCTCATTGGTAATAAAAAAGACAGAGTTGTTTCTATGGGGTGGTGGCACAAACCCACTCTTTTGTACTCTACAATGAGAAATTGACACTTCAGCTTAGTATATATAACTTAAGAAATGAAAATAAACACCAAATCACATTCATATATGCAGGGACAGAGCCAGAAAATTTAATGGGATGGGACAACCAAAATTTCTTTTTTGTTCTTTAGAATTTTTTTATTAAAAAAAATTATTTTGGTTGTTTTTTATAAACTAAAGACTACCGTTAGGGCCAAAAAAAGTGATCATTTGAAAGTAAGGGCCAAAAAATGGACATTTGAAAGTAAAGACCAAAAATAAAAAAAACTTAATGGGTATAGCCCAAAAAAATTAAGAATATGATCAAAAGTTTTTATTGGATATGACCAAAAAATCTAAAAATAGGGCAAATTCTTCTTTTGGAGGGGGGTCAAATGACTAAACTTAAAACATTACTTTACTTTTATTTTATTATTATATATATATATTTTTTCCTTATTTGGGGGTGGGGGGAGGGGCATGGCCTACCCCGGTCCCCGCGTCCCTCTGTCTTTACATATATGTGAGGTGAGATTTTTTAAATTTTAATAGATTTTGATGTGATTTAGCATGTTTATTTATTTATCTTAAATTGTATGTACTAAGCTGAGATATCACTCTATCGTTGGACGGCACAAAGGGGGGATCTGTGTCACAATCGGTTAGAAGATACTCTCATAAAAAAAAAAAAAAAAAAAAAAAAAAAAAAAAAAAAAAAAAAAAAAAAAAAAAACTAGAATGAAGCTCGTACACGCATCTGACATTTTTCACGGTGTATCTTGAACCCACGCCATTTTTCTCTTAAGTTGGTTTTGGTAGATGGTGTGGGGTTCAAGCTATATTGAAAAAATAAAAAAATATATAGGTCAAAGATCCACCCCAGAACATATTTGGTTGTTTCTTTGATACAGGATAATTAGTATCCAGCATCAAAGAGTGTCTATCCCCTAGACACTCTCCCCTTCCCTTTTGGATAACAGGATAGTTAGTATATATCCTCGATCTCCATTTCGATAAATATACTACAACGAAGAGAGAAACATTAGTATTAATTGCTAGGAGAAATGCTAGATGTATTACCATATTTGCTTTAATACTTTTACAAACTTACACATCAACAATTTAATAATTTGATTTCCACATCACTTTTCTATTAGCAAATTCATATATTTTAGAAATTTGAATTAAAAAAAAAAAAACACGTTAGCATCAAACGCTCCCTTTCTCTCTCATCTTTGTCTTCATCCATTCGATACCCAAAATTTGAGGAAGTAAATCTTACCTTTTAAAGTTTGTGATTGATTGCAAATAGGGTGCCAATTCAAGGAAATACATGTAATTTTTCCTATATTTATTGTTTCTTTGATTCAACAATTAAGGTATATTTAGTACTCAGAAATCGGAATGACCATTACTTTAGAAAAAATGAATAACTTTTATTAAGAATAAAATAATGTATAAAAATAGCTAGCATTGGTGTTAGAGTATATGATAAAACTCTAACACTTGAAATGGCCATTCATGGTGTATGAGGGAATTACTATTTTTCATGGGTCATGAGAATGTCTATTTTAAAACTATTACATTACACCTTCTTTAATCTTCAATAAAAACGAGTTATTTTCTCAATGAAATAGTCATTCCTTGTAACATGTCTATTCCCTTTGCCAATGCCCGGCCACTTTCCAAAATGTAGGGATATCTATTTTAAGTCTATATATCTTACCTAGCTATTTTTAAGCATCTCTCAATGAAAATAATACAGTGAAGAGAGAAACGGTAGGATTAATTGCTAAACAAATAGCTGTTTGTTTGTTTGCTTGTTGAATATGAAGTGCCTTAAACTTGATCTTTGTCAAAATTCGACCAAAAAATCTTGCAGCCATTTCCAAGCAGCCTCCTTCTCTAAGTTCCCTTGGTTAATTTTTCCTCTCAAAAGCTTGCGTTTTTCGTTGTCTAGCGTGTAAAGAGAAAACCGATCGAGTTGGTGTACCGGCTTGGCCTGTCTCAACAATATTACCTAACTGCTAACTTCACACGTACAATTGGGTGAGAGTCGTAAGACTAAGACCCTTTGGTTGTGTAGGCTTCACCCGTCACCCGTTGCCCGATCAACCGCACCCACGTATCTCTCACATCATAAAAGTCATCAACAACAGAGAATGGAGCGGCGCTGTTTCATGGGACGTAATTAATGCGTACAATGTTCTCCATTGGAGACTCTCACATGCAACTTTTACTTTAGAGGGTATTTGTCAAGCTGTGAATGGCAAGGCACTCATGCTTAGCGTGTCATCGGTTGCACGAGAACTTTTTAATTTTAATGTTTTGATAATATGGTGCAGTTTTCGTAAAATCGGTAATAAAAAAAAAAAAAAAATTGTTGTGTCAGCTAATAAAAATTAGGTTGGGTCTTTAAAATTGTACTTCTTGATTGTTGTATGAAAACATAGATATTTTTTTTCTTCATGAACAATTTTGTTTAAAATATATGTTTAACTCACAAAATCGTAATACTAAACACATTCTTACCATTTAATGCAAATTAGTTTTTTGTACTAACGTTTCTATGATATACGCGATATTTATTTTTCTATGCCAAAAGGTTTGAGGTTAAGCTTCCTTCAAATTAAAAATAATTGGTACTTTAATTATCTACCAAGTTGCAAGTTTTGTTGGATAGTTTAATTTGTAAAAAATTTACCAAAACTCATTTAAGTTAGTATGATTAGAAATTACTCAATGTCAGTAAAAATCAGTCATTGAATCAACTATTTTTTATTTGTACTATAACTGTTAAATTTTATTGTCATGTCGTCCGATTATATAATAATTATACATGAATCCTAAATTACATTACTTGTTTATATTGCTTCAAGTTATGAATTTATTTTTCTATGCTACATCTAAACGTAGAGTTAGAATATGTTTCTGATTAATCCAAATCAAATGGGCTCAAATGGAAACTTAAATGATTGAGAATGTGAGATTGGCGGCATCGAACAAAACGACATAAAAACAAGAAAATTGTCATATCCAGCTTTAAATCGATCGTACAATGGAAATTGGCCGTCCGAAATAGCCAATCCATTGCTAAAGCCGAAAGCATAAGTCAAAGACTCAAAACCCCACCACCACCCACCATAACCCCACGCACTTGTAAACCGTGTGAAAGTCACTCGCTACACGAAACGGTGACTCAAAGCAGAGTTCCACTCGCAAAATATATACTCCCACGGGCCAAGAAAGTACAGAACAGCAAGTCATTGCCACAGCCACACCCACATCCACAGGTCTCTATCGGGCCGACGCTTTTGCTTCCCTGGGCGGTGTGCGCAATTTAAGGCCTCACCGATTCCCATATATAGCGTAATACTCCCACTGTGTATTTCTGTATGGAATCGGAAATGGCGGCGGCGGAGGAAAGCAGGGTGGTGGTGGACTCGGAGGTGGCGGCAAGGTTGGTGAAGGGGCTGAGGGAGGCCTTTATTGCGGGCAAGACTCGGAGCTACAAGTGGAGAGTGTCGCAGCTGAAGAGCATCCTGAAGATGGTGGAGGATCGCGAGCAGGGTATCGCCGACGCGCTTCGCTCCGACCTCGCCAAGCCCGAGCTCGAGTCCGTCGTCTACGAGGTCCTGTTCAATCACCTTTTGCTTTTCTTTCTTTGAAGAAAAGGAAAAGGTTTATTCGAAATGTTTGAGATTTTCATCGTGAATGCTCTGTTTGTGTTTCTGTGATTCTGTTTTTATTCCTTGGAGAGTTTGGATTCTATTTGTATGCTGTTTTCTCGTGGTATTGATTTTGACAACCGGTTGGTGATTTTTCTATGGGTGTTCTATTTAGTTGATCTTCGTTTTTCTGTGTTTTTTCATTGGTTGTGGCATTTGATGATAAACAGCTTTTACCAACATACTCAATTATTTTCAAAATGAAATTTAAATCATAGTGTTTCAAGCTTCAATGAACGCTGGGTCACTTACCCAAAAAAGACCACTAATATTTGTCTTTTTGTTCAGCTTTGGGAAAATTTATTGATGTTAGTTCTATATATATATATATATATATATATATATTTTTTTTTTTTAAAAATTAAATAATTTTGATATATAATTATATCTTGTCGCATTTATTGAAGAATTCTGGATTGATTGAGCTGCCAGTCCTGTTAAATTCGATGTTGGGAGCCTGTTTCTTAACCCAGATTGTCATTTATCATGGCAAAAAGCATTAGCCACTTGTTCTCATTTACACTGCTTTGTTATCAATCAATTCCTATTCATTCTTGTATTTGCTTTGACTTGTTCGCTTCTTGACTTTAGATATAAGTTAACAGGTGTTCTTTAATTCTAGCTTTAAATGTCAAGTAAAGTGGGATTGTGAGGATATTCTTGTGAAATGGTTAGGATTTAGACCATTTTTTTGCCACACATATAAGATTTCTGTGTATGGGTGGTTGATAGAGTATTAATGGCAAACGTACTTGAGCTTTCCATGACAAGTCATAGGTGGGCCAACCTTTTGATCCCTCTTGAAAGTGCTACTGATCATATGTGGCTCGAGACAAATGCAGAGGGCTCGGGTTTTCTTATTTATTGCCACAAGAGTATTGTTTAAAACTCTCTTGTCAAGTTATAACCATGCAATTAATGTCAGAGAATAGGATTATATAACTCGGGGATAAGCTAGAATTTTGTAGTGATTAGAAGATATCAGAATGCTCGATGTTCCTTATGCCCACTTGCTTTTGAAGTTATCATTCATAATTTAAGCAAAGATGAGTTAAATTGGAAATGGGAAAGCTCTCCCTAATTGGGGGTTTCTCTTGTAAACTTTTTGTGTACCTAGGCTCTGTCCTTTGCGCTTTCTATATATATATATATATTAATTAATTGGAAATGGGAAAGCTATGCTTGTTACAAAAGGAAAGTGAATGTTTTGTCATTCTAGGAATCATCGTGATGAACCCGGGAATCATACATAACGTGAGATCCCACTTAAAAAATTTGGAGTTTATTCATAATAACAGAATTGGTTAAAATAAGGAAATCTGAGGATTATATCAATGTGTTTTTTGTATACAAAATAGATTGTTGTATTATTTGAAATTGAACACTTTTTAACCAGGAAAACTTACTAATTTACCATCATGAATATTTTAAATGTGAACAGTTACTTTATTTGGAGATGCATATGTATGTTATCAATATTATGGAGTAGACTAGCATATCTTTATTTGATTTTTTATAGCCAATTTAATAAAGTATCTTTGGGGATATGTTAAATTATCGCTTATAGAAAAATGTGAATTTAACCAATTAATTAATATTCTAACATTCTTTCTTATTTGTGGAGTTGGGATTTGAACTCAAGATCACTGTTTGGATGCCATATTAAACAACCATTTGTCATAAAAAACTTATGTTACAAAACATTGTAAATTTAATCATGTAATTAATATTATAATAGGATCGATTAGCATTTTAAACTGGAGAATAATAGTTATTTAGCCTTGTGAAAGTTCTTGTGCTAGATCTATAAAATATATTAAGAATTCTATATGAAATGGATCACCTTTTTGGTTTGTTATGCAGGTAGCTATTTTAAAGAACGCATGCACAACGGCAATTAAGAAACTGAAACATTGGATGACTCCAGAGAAGGTACTGTTTGTTATATCATGACAATGACTGAAACTTCTATGTGTGTTTTGTGACATTTAACCATTCGCATTTTATCCAAAATTGTGCTTATATTGCAGGTTAAAACTTCAATGACCTCTTTTCCTTCATCAGCTGAAATAGTGCCAGAGCCTTTAGGTGTCGTGTTGGTCATTTCACCATGGAATTATCCTTTGTGTATGTCTATCCCTTGTTTACATGTTTTACAGATTTAGAGCTGAACCCACAAATTATTGTAGGTCTATTTTCTCCAGTTAATATTAGTAATAATTATTATCTCTTTTCCAGTGCTGTCACTTGAACCAGTTGTTGGAGCTATTGCGGCTGGTAATGCAGTTGTTCTGAAACCATCAGAAATTGCTCCAGCCACATCCTCTTTGCTTGCTAAATTGTTCGCGGAATATATGGATAACTCTTTGATAAAGGTTGTTGAGGGGGCTGTTGCTGAAACATCTGCACTACTGGAGCAAAAGTGGGACAAAATATGTTATACAGGTTATTAGTCATTAGGCATTCATTTACCTTTTCTTCTAGGATGATCTTAAAATATTGAATAAATTGATCAAGTGATATTTCTTTGAATAAAAATTAATGTGCATTAGGTTCCTTGTATATATATTATATGGATCTCATAATCTTTTATAATCTATTATACTTATCAAACAAAATCTTTTATAATCTATTATATGATCTTTTATTCGTTCAAGTCTTGTCTCTTGATCTTGCAAGGGAGCATGGATTGCAGATGGTTTGAAAATTAAATTAAGACTACCGTACCACCTTTGTGGAGAGTTGAACTTGTGGCTGGTTGAAGCTGTTCAGTGGGCACAGGGAGGAAAAAAGATGAAAGAAACCTGGACTAGAACTTGATGATTGACTTTCTCAATTGGTTGAATAGACTGGTAATATTTGTTATGAGGAACTCCCTATGTGTGCACTTGAATGCAAGTCCCCTCAAAGCACTGCAAATTTTAGAAACGATAAATACTTCAAGGTGGTGATGATATATATGCCCTGTATGACTGAAAAGCATCTAATGTTGCAAAGGTATTGGTTTTCAGATTGAGGCAGGTGGTAGATAAGGAGGTATCTTATTAATCATGGCACGTGCTTTTGTTGAGGGATAAACTTTAAGCCCTTGATTGTTTGCTGCTGCAATTTAAGGTTGTCTCAGCACTTATGGGTAGTTTAGGGAAGGTGAAGTCAATTGGATGCTTAATGTGCGTAGCTTTTCTCCATCCTATATGGTCTGCAAACCAGGGCACTGTTTGATGTAGAAATTTTCATTCTTAGATAAGATTGACAGGGAAAAAGAAGTCCATCTCTGTCAGGGTGGTAAAATAGATTCTATTATCTGCACTTCTTTTGGCATTCCTACATATCCATGTCAATATTCACTACTCCTTTCCCAGTGGTGAGTTGATTAAAGAATGTATGAAGAGACTTTCTTATAGGCAGGTCGGATGTTGGTAGGAGTTCTAGTGTCGCTTGGTTGAAGTTCCAGCATTCTCTTAATAGAAGGTAGTTTGACAATTCGCTTTATGGGGATGCTACTTTATAAGGAGATGATGTCCTGTCTTATATGATATCTGGCGTAGTGATTCTGCTTCTCTGATTTTCTCTTCAGACATAAGATGTTGCAGTGAATGATGCCTGAGGTCAACAGTATTTTTTATAGGGAGACCAAGGAATCCCTATAAATGGTTATTTGATTCAAGCAGGCTAATCTTTAAACATTGTAGTATGTTTGAGGACGATGTTGTGTAACCCAACCATCTCATATGTTTTTTTTTCATTTTGAATTTTGGCTGCATGGTTTTCTATAACTGCTACCTGTTTACTATAATCTCGGTATTAGCCTTATTGAATGTCAACATTAGTATGTCTCAAATAAACTGTTGTAGCATGTTTAGGATGATTATTTTGTTGTTCTGGAAATTGAAAATTCTCCATTATCTTGTGGCAGTAGCCCAGTGCAGCGAAAATAAATTTTTAGATGGTTTAGGTTCTGACTGTTGAATAGTGTGATTGTTTGTTCTTATACTCAAGTAATCCCTGAATTTTCAGGCAATGGAAGAGTTGGACGGATTGTGATGGCAGCTGCTGCAAAGCACCTGACACCAGTTCTTCTGGAGCTTGGAGGAAAATCTCCGGCTGTTGTTGATTCAGGCATCAATTTACAAGTAAGAACTCTTATTTTCTTGCATAGCCTGATCATTTGGCCATGTACATCATCCTCAGAAAGAATTGTGCCATACCGATTATCCTCATTGTTAATTAGGACACTGTGCCATCTGTGTCTTATGTGCTAACTTGTATTTATCTGTACTTCCTAGGTTGCAACTAGAAGGATAATTGCAGGTAAGTGGGCATGTAATAATGGACAAACCTGCGTTGCTGCGGATTACGTTATAACAACAAAAGATTATGCTCCGAAGTTGGTAATTTTCCCAATGATACCATTAGATATACCATTTGTTACACTATACATATTTCAGTTTTCCTCTAATGCCTGTGATTCTCCAGTTGGATTCTCTGAAACATGAACTGGAGAAATTTTATGGGAAGAATCCACTAGAGTCAAAAGACTTGTCCCGCATTGTGAACTCAAACCATTTTGCTCGCTTGACCAAGCTCTTGGATGAGGATAAGGTTTCTGGCAAGATTGTCCATGGAGGTGAAAGGGACAAATCAAACTTGTGAGTGTCAGTGTGTATTTGCTTGTTCTTCTTTTTGGTTCATTATTGTAGTTTCCCTAAGTGCAGTGGGCCTTTCATTATGTTGATGCTTCTTTCCTTCAACTGCAGGAAGATTGCTCCCACCATCTTGCTGGATGTCCCACGAGACTCTATGATCATGAATGAGGAGATCTTTGGTCCCTTGCTTCCCATTGTCACGGTAGGAACCAAAAGAGTTGATTACATTGATATGGCTCAAGCTCCGCTGTTTCTTTAGGATGCATTTTTACAGAAATATCTGAACATGTGAACTCAATTTAAACAACTTTACCAAAAATAGTTCATGTTTCCTCAACCTGGACAAGGGTAATAGAATTGACTTTAGGTACTCTTGTAAACCAATCAATCTTTTAACGATGAAAATATGAGATAGTGTCTTCCTGGAAAGGTACTTAGAGAAAATAATTTAAGCTGCCTATGCCACGTGCTATAAATCAGCTGATTTATGAGGTAGCAATCTGTCATTGAATTTTCTGCTGGAATCTAGCATTGTAATTGAAGTCAGAGGAGGCTAGTCACTATAATAATTTAGAAACCGGTAATTATTTGATGAAAAATAGAGAATTTGGTGAGTAAAATTTCTCAGCACTTCTATTTGTGGAACACAGGGAGATCAATAATGATATTTGTTTTTGCTTGGAACAGGTTGAAAAAGTGGAAGACAGTGTTGACATTATAAATTCGGGAACAAAACCCCTTGCTGCATATTTATTTACCAACAACAAGAAGCTCAAGGAGCATTTTGTGATGGCTGTCTCTGCGGGGGGCATGGTCGTCAATGACACTGTCATACATGTGATTGTTCTTCCTTGAACTTTTAGCAGCACTTGCATGCACAATTATTCCACACACATACATAAACAGGAAGTGACAGTCTCAGTAACTAGGTAAAACTGAAACCTTGGAGATTTTGTGAAGTTGCTGAACGTACATTTTTAAAGAGAATTCAGGTGTGCTTGAGGATTTTCTTGAAAATTCACAAAAATCTTTCTTGTTGGCCAATATGGATACTGATAAGAGTCTCAAGGCTGAGAGGGAAGATTTGAGCTTATATACATTTCCAGTCACTTCCCATATAATGTCTGGTTAAATCCGACATTGGTATTCACGTAAAGTAACAAACAGAAACATGTAGTGTTTTTATAAGTACTTGTATATATATACTCACAAATCTATTTGCATTTTTAATATATATATATTTAGGATCTAACATTAAATATCTATCTGTTGGTGCAGCTTGCGGTTGACACTTTACCATTTGGAGGAGTTCAAGAGAGTGGAATGGGTTCGTATCATGGAAAATTCTCTTTTGATGCTTTTAGTCATAAGAAGGCAGTTCTGTATCGAGGTTTTGCGGGCGATGTACCCGTGAGGTACCCACCATACACAAAAGGGAAGCTAAGATTGATGAAGGCTCTGATAAGTGGCAGTATACTTGGTGCAATCTTTGCTCTGTTTGGATGGTCGAAGGATTAAAAGATAATTGAATGTGGCTGTGCCGGATATATATAAGTTTCTTGATTTCTTTTTATTTTGAAGCTACTTAATTCATTTTTAATCGGTTCTGTTTTGATTTCAAGCTGAATAAGATTGATTCATTCTGCAAATGAATGAATGATAATAAGTAAATAAGTAATACTGTGTGACTGTGTCATTCTTTTTGGGAATGTGATGTTCTTGTTATCGGCTTCAGATTGATTTAGACCTGTTGTGGGTCCCATGCAGGGGTGGAATTTCAATGTGTTTCCCAATTTTTTATTTATTTATTTTATTTTTAATATCTCTATAATCTTTTCAAAATCAAATATTTATCCACCCATGAGATCCGGGGATTTGGATCCTGAAATTTTTAGAAAAATTTTAGTTTTTAAAATTTTAGATCTAAACCATTTATTTTCATCGAAGAATTATTATTCTGTCACGTGTCTAACTATTAATAAAATAATGATGATTATTAATATTATTAGAAATTTATTATTATTTTATTAGTAATGAGACACAAGATAATGATTCTTGTTAAAAATGAATGACCTGAATCTGAAATTTCAGAAATTAAAATTTTCTTAAAAATTTTAGGGATCCAAATCCTCCTGCCCCCACCCCCTCCAAAAAAGGTCTTTTTAGTTTTGCCCCCACCCCCCAATCTAAAATTCGAATCTGCCCCTAGTCCCAATTGAATACAAGATGAAAGCAGACCAGTCTGTGCTGTTGTATGAATGTTGCAGTATATCTCTCTCTTAAGAGTGTGCGCAAAACATTGTTTATTTCTTCCTCCGAAAATGACATTTTTGGGAACTTCATGGACCTGGTAAACTTGAATTTCCTGTTGTTCTGCAGTATCAGATGGATGATAGAGAACTTGCATCTCTGTAGACAGGATTTTAATTGAGTTCGAATCAAAATGCTTTAAATTCTCGTCAACCAACCAGCAGGTTGGCTGGGTGAGATGCAAAAGTGAACATCTAAGTGTGTGTTGGATGGATGACTGCATTCTAAATCCCATGAAAATTACTGTTCAAACAAAACACATATGATGGCAAACATAATCGTTGATTTTTGTAAGAATTCAGAAAAAAAATTGATCAGCAAGAATTCTCTAGAATACCAAGAATATCAGATCGTTGTTCATCTGTGAGTTCCGTTGGAAATTGAACTAGGAATTTGATTATCAAACTCCCTCTCTTTCCTTGTTCTTTGGAGCATGGCATGCCCTTGGCATCAATGATCTTTTCATATCCAGGGCATATGATATCGTCAATTGTCAAGCTCATCTTCTCCCCTCCTAACAGAGGGATTGAGAGTGTGCAGCCAGTGAGTGCCTTCAGTAAAGGTATCTCTACTGCCAACTCCAAATCATCGCCTTCTCTTCTAAACAAGGGGTGTCGTTTCTCTACAATCACAAAAATTATGTCGGCTGGAGATGCCCCGGCTCTCTTATTTCCCATCCCTTCGAATGTGATCTTTGTTCCCTTCTTCCATCCTGGCTTCACTTTTATCGTCAACAACTCCTCCTCTTGAGTTATTTTCCTGCCAAGGAGGAAAAAAATGTATCAATATTTTAAACCCATTTCAAGCCTATCACTTGACCAAATAACACATTAATTGATAGAAAAAAACCAGCTAGGTTGTCTCAGCTTTTCAGGGTTAATTACCATATAACAGATCTAATTGAACCGGACAATCTTAATTCATTAATTTCATGTTGAGAAAAAAAAAAAGAAAACAAACAAAAACTCTAGGAACAAATTAAGGTAACCAACCCGGTGTTGGTAGCCACTTCTCTTGTGATCTTGATCTTCCTCTTGCACCCGTAGTACAACTCCTCAAGCGTGCACTCGAGCTTCTTCTCGATTGGTGGGGGTTTCAACATCCCAGACGAGTTGGAAAACATGATGGGGGCCGAGCTGGAGCTCCTCCCACTCCTACTTTTTGAGAGGGAGGGAGGAGATGGCATTGAATTTGTGCTTTGCTGTCTCGTTCCTCCAGGGGAGGGTAATCCATGGGTACTACTGCTGCCTTCTCGGCTCATGCTTCTAAAGGGAGAAGATCGTGATGGTGTGTTACTTCTCCTGGTTCCACATCTTGAGAGAGGAGAAGCTAAGGAAGGAAAGCAATTATCAACGCTTTGATGCCTGTAGAAACGTCTAGGGTTTGTAGGATGATCACCATTATTATATCTAATGCTTTGAACTCCATTCATACTTCGATCATCTACTCTATCATCAGCAGGGCTCTGAAAATGAAAGCTAAGATCACAAGAAGGAAACAGATATAGGGCATTGCTTATTTTTGGATGGCATGCATGAATTTACGTAAATCTAATAAAAAAAAAAAATCAACATTTTAATTTCTTGGACGAAAAAGAAAACCCAACATCTATTGAGCTTTTAGGATTTCGGATTTGGCCATGATGTTCTTATAATTAGATCATTCTCCTGCACGTGATTATACCTACCTCGACAGCTTTGACATTGGCTTCAGAATCAGCTTCCGCTTCGACTTTGGCTTCGTATTTCTTATTCTGATAAAATCTTCTGAGGATAGATTTGTAAGCTTTCCAGAGGTCTCGAATGGAGGGTATGCCATGAAGGTGAGAAAGGTCCACCATGAGAGAGAGAGGGGGTAGAGAGAGAGATAGAGAGAAAGAAGAGTTTGACTATATCCACACAATTAGAATGCATGGTAAGCCAAAGTTGAAGCGCTTTATAAGGCCTTTTTTAAGCTCAATCCGTTAAAAGGACATGTAGAGGCTGTCTTCTAATTTTATTCAATTAATCATTAATTCCTCATGATACTTTAATTTATACCTTCATTTTAATTTGTTCAATTCGATGGGCTTGGGTCCGGCCCTCTTGGGATTAAAACACGTATAATATCCTATTATGAAATTAATGTTTCAATTTCAACTAATCCAATTACAAACTAGATAAGGCCGATACTAAATATTACATAAATTAGAAAGAAGAAAAAAGAAAAAGAAAAAAGAAGTGAAATATCTCTTAAGAATCGTAAGGAATCCTAACCCATTAGATACAATTAGTACTGCCGTATTTTTTTCTTAACTACCGTACTTTATCTAAATAATTTGAAAAGTGCGGTATTATTAATTACAAATGGTTATTAAAATTGCAAAAATAAAAAATAAGATGATTTTCTTTTTTTTCTTAAAGTACAGGTGAATTTCATACTTCATCTCTTCCATTTTATTGCTGTGCAAATGAAACCCATGAAAGATGGAGCCTTATCATATCATTCATGGAACATCATGATCGCTCAAGGCTCATATTAATATATATCAACAAACACATGAAAAATCTTCAATTGGGGAAGACAATTAATTACATGCACTACAGAAATGTCAGAAATATGAGTCCTCGCTATGTGCATAGCGAGAAAGTCATCACCCATGCATGTTGTCTCGTTTGTCTCGTTGAGAATGTCAGTCTACGACGACCTAGAAAGTTGTTGGTAATAAACTATTACTCATGACTATAAAAGTCGTGCTAATTATATCATTCTATCAGTGAAGACTACGTAGTATGAATTTTATTGGCGACAATTTTTTTTTTGGGTCTAGTACTTTTTTTTTTTTGAGGAAAAAAACCGAACTTTGTTATTAAAAATCAAGAAAGAAAGAGTACAAAGCACCCCCCCAGTACATAAGTCTTTGACTTCACTCTAAACCCCATCCTGTCTCATCTTGCGGGCTAGAATATGAGACAAGTTTCCACATCTTGTGAGATTGTCCATCTGCTAGGAATGTGTGGAGTGCAAGAGTCTGAAAAAATTCTAAAAGAACTCTCTAGGCGGTCCAACGTTTGGGCGGGTGGTGGAGGAATTTTTTAAGAGTTGCGAGGGAGTTGCGAGGAATTTTGGTCTAGTACTAACATTGGGCTAAATAGCTAAGGTTATTTTTGACTAGATTTGTAAGAAAAAATGTCAAAAAAGCTTTTCGATTTGATTGGCTGTTATAGTCCCCGATTTAAATTTTTTTTTAAAAAAATCAATCCGATTCTCTCTACTCTTTGAGAATAGTAAAAATAAATAAAGACAAAATTTTAAATTAAATAGTAAAAATTATGGTTAAATTCACTTTACCCCCTAAAGTTTCAGGGGTTTTTCAATTCGAACCACAATGTTAAAAATTTGCAAAGTACCCCCCTAATGTTTCAAAAATTTTCAATTCAGACCCCTGTTACTAATTTGGACACAAATCATCTCACGTGCGTCTCACGTGGGATTTTGATGCCCTCTATTCCAATTTTACCCTCATTAAAACCTATGAAATTAAGGGTAATTACGTAATTTCATAGGTTTTAATGAAGACAAAATTGAAATAGAGGGCATCAAAATCCCATGTGAGATACACATGGGATGATTTCCGTCCAATTAGACGGAAATTAGTAACGGAGAGTTTGAATTGAAATTTTTTGAAATATTAGGGGGTACATTGCCAATTTTAAAATATTGGGATTCGAATTGAAAAACTCTTGAAACTTTAAGGGGGTAAAGTGATTTTTCCCTAAAAATTAAGAGCTAAAAGGTAACATTTGTTGATGACTATCTATGTTTTTTGTTTTTTGTTTAGTTTTGACGATGTTACTTTTTTTCCAATTGCTCTAATTTGTAATGATTGACAGATTAGTAGGTCATCATTGCATCATTCATTACCAAAACACTTAGTTCTAACCAAATAAAATATTAATCATATTCCATAGCAAATTCATTACCGCAAAGTCATTATCTAAACTGCAATTTATTATTGTTCAAAACTTAATTAAGTTACACTAGACATCGATCAATGGCATTGAACTTATAATTAAATGGAAGGTTAACATTATAACTAGTAGCTAGCTAGCTAACATTAGAAAAATTGTAACATTCTAAAACACAAATAATCACCAAATTAAGGGCGTTCCTCAACACCTTGCATGCCTTCATAAGTCTCTTCATGTTGGCTGATCTTCAACTCTACTGATCACTAGTCACCAAACAGCAGAGAGGATCAACAACCGTACGGTCAGAAATTAACCACAATTACCTCCTCAACCTCTTGTCACCAAACATGCTTGCCTGATCAAAGATAATAGTACCTTAATTTGAACATCAAGTACAATATATGCATGGTACGTGGCTTATACATTGGTGGTGTTTCATACATTGTATTAAGTAGTTATTTTATTTGTACGGTGATGTGATATAAAGGTAAAATGAGTTTCGTGTAATTTTGAAATGTTTTGGGAAAAATGTTTAATATTTGTTTTGAAGCCTATTATCTTGTATTTGTTCTTATTTTTTTATTTCAAAATTTTGAAAAGAAAAAAGAAAAAACTTTTGAAATTATATTTGTATAGTTCGAAAGAAAAGAAAGGAAAAATCGATAAAAAATGGTTTTCAAACATAGATAATGTTCCCTTCAATCTTAATGTAGTGTGGGACCGGCCAAGTACTATTCGCCTGTCTAGGGTTTCAGACACGGGAAACAACCCTATTTAACCACAGTCCCTTTCACCCCCCAAAGCCAAAAACCACTTTAGTTTTGTTCATGGCTCCCTTATCTCTCTCTCCATAACTCGTCTCAAACACTACTCCGTCTCTCTAAAACGTACACCAGCTGGCCAGCAATGGCTGTGACGGACCTCTTCGCTAGCGAGATGGCCACGGAGCTTCTGAAGACGCTGATAGCCATATCACTCAAGTCCTGCCTCTACAAGTCGAGCGCCAAGCAGCTCATTTCCTCCATCGAGCAGCTCCAACCCATCATCCTCGAGATCAAGTACTCCGGCGTCGAGCTACCGGCATCCCGTCAGTCCCAGCTCGACCACCTCTCCGAGACCCTCAGGGACGGCCTTAAGCTGTCTCACAAGGTTCTCGCTTCCCCCCGCTGGAACGTCTTCAAGAACCTGCGGCTGGCGAGGAAGATGGAGAAGCTTGACAAGACCGTGTCGAGGTTCTTGTCGGGTCTGGTCCCGGTTCACGTGCTGGCCGACGTGCACCACTTGCGGTTCGAGACCGCCGAGCGGTTCGACCGGCTCGAGGGGTTGGCTCAGCGGCTTGAGCAAAAGCTTGGAGCTATGATGATCGGAGGAGGAAAAGGAGAGTAGTTGGTGAGCTTCGGGGTGCATGGGGTTGGACTTGGCGAGAAAATTCTTCTTTTAAACCTTCCAGTTGACCTCCTCAATGACTGTTGCCTGCTGGTTAACAATCTTCTACGTCTTATTTTTTATATGTTTCAGGGTGTACGTACTACGTAGCCATAAATGATAAATGATACCCCTATAGCACTTAAGTAAGACTGCAAGCACTGCCTGGAAATGGAGCAACATATATGATAGAGATAATTTTCTGCCATAGAAACAAGAAAAAAATATTCTATAAACTTATTTGTACGGTGTCTTTCTTATTAAGGTTTATTCTCTACCCTAATTAGTCTATGATTGTTTGTCCACTACTCATTCTCTCTATAAATAAAGAGGTATGTATAATATATCACAATATAAAAGAGAATATATATAAGTAGCCCATTAAAAGAAAAAAAAAAAATTATTTCCCTTTCTTTTTCCAAATTAAACTCAAACTTACACTTTGAATTTTAGGGGATGTTAGAATCTTTTATATTCTACTCTATTATGTTTCCTTATTAGGTTTATTATTATTATATATTCTAGGGTTTTTTGTGATTATTGTAATATTGTTCTACACAATTCAATATATATATTTAAGATGTAGCCCATTACGTTTCTACGCTTACACTCCTTCCTTTCTCTCCTCTTCAATATATTTAACAAAAACTTTAGTCATAATTTAGAATGCAGAAGACTCAATTGTATATTTTGTATGTGCCAATACAACAATCTATTGATCAAAAAACTCCTGCTTAAATCCTAGCACAAGTGGTGAAGGCCAGCTTGGACTTATTGCAAATAATTTTTTGGGGCTACGCTTACAATGAAGCTGAGTCTTACCCAATCGAGGCGGGGTAGGGATGAAACCAAGATTTCTCATCTAAAGGAACTAAAGTATGAATGAGGGGTTAAACCCATATATATATATAAAACCAAGAGTGGCCGGGGTGCCTTGCACGGGTTCAGAATTTTCCCTTCAAGAGTGGTACACAAAGTGGCCTATCTTGGGGAGTTTCATCATTAAAAAAAAAAAAAAAAATCTACTAGCTCCTTATAATGTAACACATGAATAGCTCAAAAAAGTTGACAGCAAAATGTAGGGTAAAAAGTTGACCAGTTAAAGAAACCGGTTTGTGTAGAATATTACAATCTAAATGCATGGGTTGAAAGTAGCGAATTCATAAAAAAAATTCACAGAATTTATTATATTCTCAAAAAAAAAAAAAAATTATATGCAAAAGCTAGTAGGAACTGCTAGATTATTAATATCTAATAGCCGATAAGAGCAGTAGAGATCAGTTATCTACAGATAGACTTTGGGAGGCCTTTTGGTACCTCAATTCTTGAGCTCTTTTGGAGGTAATTGGTGAAGTTTCCCATTAAAGAAAGGAGCTTGAATCCTTTGACCAATGTTCAACTGATTGCTCTGAACAGGTCGATCGTATGCTGAAGCAAAAAATTAAGGATCTCATGAGAATATGCTGGGGAATGCTTCAAGACCGTATCACGTACACTATATATGTGGTTAATTTTCTCACTTGCTGAGATCAATTAAGCACAAGTGAGAAAAACATGCATTAATTAATTTTCTGAATGCATGTGACACACGATAAGCTTTTTGAGTATAAATTCAAAATTAACCAACGTACGGTCTCTCGTCTTATGTCGACCGGCCATCAATAGTCACTTAATTAGCCAGTCATGAGGTTTTTGAGTAAGTCAAGTCTCAGAACGCATCCAACATTTCACAAATGAATGCTTTTTTTTTTTTTCTTTTTTCTTTTTTCAGAAGAAAGACGAAACGAGATCTGAGAGTAGGAACGCATTGGGCAGCTTGGATCCTAGCTTCTAGATAAAAAAAGTATCATGTGGAAGTGGAACCAACAATTATGATTCGTCCCAGACTTAACGATCTGACTCATCTGAGAATATAAAAAAAAAAAAAAGTGTTTGAGCTTTAATTTGTGGGAGGAAGGGAAAAAAGTGTTTGCCAAACTGAGCCTAAACATTCTACGTGGGGATTGAAGTGGGAAAAGGGGAACGGGAGAAGGGAGAAACGACTGAAATGAATCCGACAGAGAGGAGCTCAAAAAGTGGAGTCGGACGCGTGCGCTACTATAGTACTATTATGGCCGGTAATTAAGGTATCTAGCTACACACATTTTCTTGTTGGGTGTAGGCTAATTAAGGTTGTTGGACTAATTAGTCCAACTTGCTTATTCGTCAAATAAAATAATAATAATAATAATGCCATTTCAGCTTCTGTTTTTGTCTTGCAACATCTGAAAAGCAATGATCACAAAATCGCAGTATATATGGTTCTTGCTTTCTCCTCAAAGACTTTCATGTATGAAACCAAGAACAATTTGGCTTAAAATTGTAGTTAATTATGTGGAACATGAGCTTCATTATTTCTCCAGCTTGTTATGATTATGATAAGAATGTATTTGGTACTGTGATTTTGCAAACAAAAAGCATAATTAAAGTTGAACCAAATTGCAAAAAATGTATTATTCAAGAGTTCGTTTCTTAAAAATTGTGATTTTAAATTTTGTTTTGTTGTATTTAATAATATGCATATTAATATTCTGTAAATATATTCACCATATAACAAATACACCGTTAGATTTCTAAAATTTGTTTTGTTTTGTTTGATTCCTTTTAAATATGGCTATCTAAATTTGATAAAGTTTGGTAAAGTGAATTTTTTTCCTTAAATTTAATTTTTATTTAAGAGTCCATTGTGAACGGTCCTAATTATTAAAAGACTTGATGATAATTTTTTTTTAAAAAAGGGCACGTTGTAGCAAAGCAGTTCTGTAGATCGATGTACTAATTGAACATAATTACATGTGAACTGGTATCATATATATAGTCCAGGTTGTACATTGAATTATATTTCAATAAAATTAATATTGAGAGTGACCTTAATTTCACACCATGAACGATTGCATCTGCATTATTCTCTCTTGGGAGCTAGATAAGTTTTACATTGGTGATGCCGTTTACTAGAGGGCCCGGCAAGGACCACTTAAGTCCGGCAAAACCCGTGGTATTTGACCCCCTACATTATAGACTAGAATTAAATTCAATTTCAAGAGATTCCAATAATTTTTAATACCGTGGTATTACCCCCTCCTGAAAAAAAAAAAAAATTAAAGGGAAAAACAAAGAAGAAAAAATGGAAAAGGACTAATTTACTTTTCCCTTTCATGTCGAATAATGGTGGCCCCCAAGTAAATTTTTAGAAGTTTCCACGAGGACTCTTAAGTACGTAATATTGTTTACATCAACCACCCAAAGCATGATGATGTCAAACCATTTACTTTTGCATCATGATATTAGGAATTGGTCCTAGTCTCTCTGTTGACCACCCCCCCCTCCCTCTTCTAAATGTATCAGCATCCCGGCAATTTAGATAAATTGTGGGGTCAGCAATTCAGGCCATCGATTTAAATCAACGGCTTAACAATAGCCAGGTCGGCAATGGTCTGATGTCGGGGATCTTGATCCAGGTAAAATGCAGTGGATGGCCGTGCTGGTGTAGGATCATATGGGCATGCAGTGGGCAGGGACAGAGCCGAGAAATTTTATGGGAGGGGCCAACCAAATTTTTTTTTTTTTTTTTTTATTAAAAAAAATTATTTTGGTTGTTTTTTTATGAACTAAAGGCTACCGTAAGAGCCAAAAAAAGTGAGCATTTGAAAGTAAGGGCCAAAAAATGGACATTTAAAAGTAAGGATCAAAAATAAAAAAACTTAATGGGTATGGCCCAAAAAAATTAAGAATAGGAACAAAAGTTTTTATTGAATATGGCCAAAAAATCTAAAAATAGGGCCAATTATTTTTTGGAGGGGGCCAAATAACTAACCTTAAAACATTACTTTACCCTCCTTCTTCTTCTTCTTCTTTTTTTTTTTTTTTTTTTTTTTAATTTTTAATTTATTTATTTTTTCCTTATTTGGGGGGACCATGGCCTACCCCGGTCCCCTCCTCCCTCCGTCTCTGGCAGTGGGTACTCCCATATTTGGTCAAGTAGATAACTTTATTAATTCTGGTTCTAAAATTCAAAGATGTCCGTCAATAATTTAATCCCAAATCTTCAAAACCCTTGTAGAACGAAATGCCTCCCTCTTTCCTGATCTTCTTTCTTTTAGGTTCATCTATAATGTATGCATTAAGAAATGTCTTTCTAATTAGTCCACCAAAAGTGAACAAATAATTGAAGTTCATAGTGCTTAGATAAATCCAACGGATGCATCATGCTGGTGTAGGATCATATGGGCACTTGCATAGTTTTGGCAGTTCCCATGGTTGCTTTCCCTCCTCTTGGAGGGAGATCCTCTTGTTGCTGTGAACACCGGATAAAAATAATTTTGCTGTTGGGATTAAAGGTAAGAGAGTTAATATGGGTTCATTTATCTGGGCGAGTAAGTTTTATAAAAATTTTCTCACTTTTGCTATTTGAACTATTAGCAATCTGAACAACAAATTTTTAGGAATTCAAATCTTTAAACCTAACCATCAATTCTCTAGTTAACCATGCATGGACCGACACAACTCAGCCACCCTAAAAGACATTCACATGCAACTATCATTTTTCACTTCTTGAGAGGCAAACAAAATTCTTAGTTGTGCAATTTCTAGAGCCAATCAATTAACAAAGTGGGCCACTTTCCACCAAATATTTGAAAGAATTTCTAGTAATTTTACTTCCATAGTTTCAATCCTCATACGTGGCGGAATTTAATTGATGCTTAGAGACAAAATAAATTTCTTTCTCACAATGTACGTAACCTAACATAGTTGGTAGACCAAAGACTCTAGATGGTTTTATTATTCTCAATAAACCTCACCCCAATAACACCCAACTCGTACCATCGTTATCATCTTATAATTGTGAAAGAAATATGGAAGAATTGAAAATATTATTAAAAAGTGAAGTTCAGAAAAGCATTGTCGATACAATTTTTCTTTTTTTCTTTTTTCAAATTAAGTTGAAAAAAAAAAAAAAAATTTAAATGAAGATAAAAAAAGCAAGGCAAACAAAGTTTTTCTCAAAATTCGAAGTCCTTCATCAATAAGTTATTGACCAAAGACTAGTGCAATGCAAAGAACCTAAAGACCAAGTCACAGACATAAATAAAACAGCGTATGATTCTGCAGACAATTTTGCCATTGCAAAACTACTGTTCTCATTGACAACTTAAGGGTGATTTCGACCTTTTGTCACAACCATGAACCATCCGCGCTCTAGACACGTCTCTTGTATATTGCTGTGAAACTTCTTCGATGAACCCAATTTTCGCTCTCCCTCTCTCTTCCTTAAAACTTTTTTCCTTGCCCTTTTTATCTGCCCCAGATAGACGCTATAAACTGTGATTTCTGACAGGGAAACACGTGGATGAGTTTGCCACCTTTTATATATGTCGACAGCTTAGAAACCAGAGACTCCAGTGGACTCCCAGTACCTTCTTGTTCTGACCCTCTTTTCTCTCTCACTCCAAAGCCTTTTGAGCCTCTTGGCCACTGATCCAAAAGTAACCAAATTTGATTGCAAACGAAGAAAGAAAGGAAGTGCCAGAGATGGGTGAGAAAAGTCAGAGAATGATTGCATTGGCCGCCTTTTTCTTTCTGGGTCTGCTTGCAATTTTCCCTCCAGGCTGTTTGTCAGATGCCAACCAGCCCTCCCTGATGAATAAAAAGTCAACCCACCCCATGGGCTCTAGTCGCTTTGGCTCCTCTGTTGTTTTCCCCGTCCAAGGGAATGTTTATCCTATTGGGTATGAAGTTTGATGATTTATTGGAATCTTTGGAAGTTTTGAATGATAATGCTGTAGCTTTGATTTATTTCTCTTGCTTAGGCATTGTCTGATTCCTTCTTCTTCTTCTTTGTTTTATTTTTATTTCTTAGATGGCTGTTTGTTTGAGTTTTGGGGATTGTGTGATTTTGTTGACTTTAATTGAATCTTTTTAGAACATTCCCTCTTCTTTCTATGTGCATAGAGTTTCTTGAAGAATTGCTAAATCCCATTGTTTCATATCGAATTGCTCTGCAATCTTCTTTTATCATTTTGCTACGGTTTTTGGATCTCTCGTTCAATTTAAGATTCCTGTTTTTTTTTGGGTTTGCATAATCTGTTGAATACTTAGCTTAATCTTTGAAGTTCTTCTCTGAATTTGATGTCATTTCCATCTGTTTGATATAATCTGTCAGCTGTTCGTTCTAATTCCTTTGATAATATTACTATTCTGGTGGTGTTTTATGAGCTTTTGCTTTTTTCTGAGACCCCACCACCACCCCCCAAAAAAAGACACATGAGTTTTCAACTCTCTTTACTCTTTCTATCTATCTGTCTCTTCCCCAATAAGTCTGACTTGTTTTAAAGTATCTTAGAAAATCATATTTCCACACACTTTCTCTCTCCCTGTGAGGTGATGGGGGTGCGGAAGCACTCACTGTGGGTGTAGCCTGTAGAAGGGAGTAAAAGAAGCAATTATTATGGATGTAGCAATGGTTTTACCTTTTGCCGGCTTTTCAAATGATCATTTCCTAAATTCACTTCATTTTTCTTTCAAACTTGACTTCTTGCATCGGACTTTTACTGTGCATCTCTCAAATTGGATTGGATCATTACTTGATTTTGCATCTGTGTTTAGTTTATGATTATTGAAAAACTTATGGAATTTTCTTCTTCTTTGAATCTCACAGGTACTACTCTGTGACCGTCAACATAGGCCGTCCACCCAAGCAGTATGACCTTGATATTGATACTGGCAGTGACCTCACCTGGGTCCAATGTGATGCACCTTGTACTGGTTGCACTAAGGTTAATTTTCCTGTTGATTATGATGATTAATTCAGTCATTGGTCTAATAATTTCCTGACCTAGTGTTTGTGTTTCTGTGTGTTCTTGGGCAGCCCCCTGATAGCCTTTATAAACCGAGCAACAATGTTGTGTACTGTGGTGACCCTGCATGTGCTGCCATGCACTCGCCGGGAAAACCCCATTGCAAGGACCCGAAGGAGCAATGCGACTATGAGGTCACATATGCTGATCAGGGTTCTTCTCTTGGTGTGCTGGTCAAGGATTACTTTCCCCTTCAGTTTACCAATGGCTCTGCCATTACTCCCCGTTTGGCCTTTGGGTGGGTATCTGTTTCTCTTCATCAAAATGGACAACATTTGAAATTTCAATTAGGTGGTAATTTTGAAATTGATGTGAATCTGAAAGCTTTGTTTTACTTTTTTATGTTGAAATGCAAGTTGTTTAGCTGTTGGCATGGCTTGAGCTTGACATGTCTCTAATTTGTCCTTCATTTTTTCTGTTCTTCCTGTCTGCAGGTGTGGGTATGACCAAAAATATAATGGGCCACACTCTCCACCATCCATGGCCGGAGTCCTCGGCCTCGGCAATGGCAAAGCAAACATAGTGTCACAATTGCATGATATAGGTCTAACAAGGGATGTGGTAGGCCACTGTTTAAGTGGGCGAGGGGGAGGGTTTTTATTCTTTGGGGATGATCTTGTCCCTTCTTCAGGAATCGTATGGACGCCAATTTCTCGCAATTCTGCCGAGTAAGAACCCTCCAAGTTCTGCTCTTTCTCTTCTCATGTATCATTTTTTTCTGCAATGTATATAATCAATAATCACCTTGCCACTTTCATATAATACTTGGATCTATTTCAGGAACCACTACTCATCAGGACCAGCTGAGCTTCTTTTTGGTGGAAAGTCTACCGGCGTAAAGGGCCTCCTTGTGGTCTTTGACAGTGGAAGTTCTTACACTTACTTCAATTCCCAAGCTTATCAAACCATAGTCAATCTGGTGAGAATGAAACAAAGGAGTGCATTTTTCTACAAATTGTTCTTATATGCAAAAGAACTGACCATTCATCCATGTCTCAGATAAAAAAAGAACTAACTGGAAAGCCATTAAAAGATGCAGCAGATGACAAATCACTTTCAATCTGCTGGAAAGGCAAAAAGCCTTTCAAATCTGTTGGTGATGTCAAGAACTTCTTCAAGCCTATAGTTGTGAGCTTTACAAATGCCAAGAATGTTCAGCTGCATTTGCCACCAGAGGCTTATTTAATTGTCACGGTAAGCACTTCTACACCAAATATGTGAAATGGAAATGATTCATTTCACGGTCAATATTTTGTTTTGCTGTATTTAACGGAATATATGATGTCAAGCCATGAAATGAAAATGATTCATTTTACGGTTAATATTTTGTTTTGTTGCATTGAACGGGATATATGATGTCTAGTCATTTAAAATGTTAAGTGACATGAGAATATGTTGATCATGTAGCACATATACACCGTTAGATTCTTAAGCTTTTTCTTATTTTTCCATTTCTTTTTCATGCCATAAAAATAGTGAAGAAAACTGGCTAACAAGTTTCATTTCAGAAATATGGCAATGTGTGCTTGGGAATTTTGAATGGCGCCGAAGTAGGACTTGGAAATCTAAACATAATTGGAGGTAAGAATTCCTGAGAGAGCAAAACCCTGTTGGATGAATATTACACAAACGAATGCAATGCTACAATTTCCACTAATATTACTTTCTCGTTATTCAGACATCTCTTTGCAAGACAAAATGGTGATTTATGACAACGAAAAGCAACAGATTGGATGGACAACAGCAAATTGTGATAGGCTTCCGAAGTCCTGAACCATACCCTCATACTTTTCTTTCTTTACTATGATTCTGCCGAGAGCTTTCTTACAGGGAATTTTTTCTCCTGTTTATTAACAGTGTGGATCGTGATTATAATGAAGGTTTTTCTCAGCCTTCTGCAGCCAATTATGGTTTCTCAACTGCAATTTATGCTTCCTGAGAAGATCAATAAGCTTGTTGGCCAAAAAAGCTCCAAAGCAGAGGTAAAGGCATATATATATATATCGGATGCATACATTTGTTTTGGCCGTTAGAGGTTTACAGGAGTTCCTTTTCTATATATACTATTATATAATCTACAAGGTAGGAAATGTAAATGGGTATATCCCATACAGAGGCTAAGTAATACGAATGTTATAATACAAAAGGAGTTCTTGTAATAACAATGTGCTGCTGATCCATCTTCTGCTGGCTTACTTAAATTACGAGAAAAATGCATCTCCGTGATTTGCTACCTCTATAAATGAGTCATCAAAGAAGTTGACTGGTTGACTGTACAGAAATAGTTACGCCTACTTCGTACCTGCACTGCAAGGTTTTCAAAATCATCATATAAGTGTTGAATTTTAAAACAATGAAAATTCTTTTACAGGATCATTCTCAAAAGGAAAAACAGACTGCTTAAGCGTTTCAAAGGATTTCGATCATAAAATGCGTGTTCTTCAATCTGCTTCAGACATTTTGAAATGAGGTCACGCAGGAAGTTCCAGTATATTAAACTACATCTTGCAAATACAACATCAAAAAGGCGAAAATCATAATAATAATAATAAAAGGAATACAATAAGGAAGTAGCCTGAGAGGGTTGAATGCACCCACTTTGATTAGTAGAAGTAGTCTATCTAGCTAGATTATGTGCAAGCCAATTAACCGGACATTGCAAACAGACTGGACAAGGCTCAAGGGTCAGTGGGCTAAAGCGGTTTCAGGGGTATTTAGTTGCAAGTCCGAACTCGCATAGACTGATACAACATCACTGAAAAGTTGCATAACTTCTGGAAATGGCTTTCTTAGATTGCTTATCTGAGAAATTACGCAAGTGGAGATATCAAACAAATAATAAAATGAACAATTCCAGGATTGCATAGATCTTAGTCACAACTGACTCATTCCCTCTTAACATGACTCAACAAAATACCCCGAGTACATTAATCTCATCGATTGGTCACTGAATTTTGCAATTGTTGAGGTCCAGGACAAGGATCCTATGACATCCAACAGTGTAAATTATGACACGTCATTCAAATATTTTGTATATGTAGGATAAAGGCATCCTATGTATATATAGTGGGCTCAGTTTGGGAGAAAGAAAATGAGAAAAACATTGCCCGTGAGACACAGGTGGGGTTTGAAATACTATTGGGGGCTAAGCATGGTTTGAACTTCAAGACTACGAGAAAAAGTAGCGGGTTTTATAATTTTGTGAGGACAGCTTGGAAGCGTGCTGAACTTCAAAACTCGATGAGAAACAAGTTTGTTTTTGGTCCCTTAAAGCCTCTGGATTATACAATGGGAGATAACTTTCTCCCTTCCCTTAATCCTCTCTCCCGTGGTGTAAGAGGGAACCGATCCCATGCCTCTAACACCAGGACAAGAAAGGGAACTGAGCTGGCTTACCTACAATAGCTGCTGCTTTGTTCATTCAAGAAAGGGCCACTAAATTCCTGTAGTCGCAAATCACACGAGAATCTCTTTTTCTAATGAATTTAGTTGGACTATACACATTACAGAGACATTTCCAGAGCTAAGGTTCTACAAATGACCCTGGCATAAAACCTAGGGCACATCACTAGAAAAGGATTGCTTCAATCTAACTTTCTTGTGGTTTAGAAATGATAATTAATATTTCTGTTTTTATTTTATTTTTTAAAAAAGAGAAATGATGGCTTATCCTGTCTCCATACTCTATTCCATGTCCATACATAAGAAATAAGGATGAAGTAACCAACTTCGGTGAATACCATCAACTGTAACTTTTATGTGGGTTATATAAGACAAGAAATCTGTATCCAACCAATATTGTGCAGTTAAAGATTACATCCTTTTCACTAATAAAATTATAACATAAAGAGACATCAGACTGCAAATTCAAAGATGTGGTACCCTTCACTGACAAGTCAACAGACTTAAATTTTATGTAAAAGAAACTCATATTCTAATTTATAATTCATTCTGGGAGTAAAGAAGTTAGATTACTCACAGGCAGATTGGCAGATGCCAAAATACAGCATATAAACTCAGTAACATAATCGACCATCAATAAGTTATAAGCCAATAGACACGTATTTAGTTAGGTGCAATGACAAGGAGTTCGGATATTTCTACTCTAAAATATATAACAGTTAATTTCTTACAAAGGTGTCTTGAGAGCAAGCATATGCCAAGGAAAAGAATGCTCAAAAAGGAAACCTCATCTTGAATATCCATTCCGATATGAAATGTGTTTGAAGCAATATCTTTTTATCCAAGATTTCACAATATTCTATTGGCTATTAATGCATCAAACTCCATTCCCATTTCCCAAAAGAATTTTGGATCAAGACAAACCTTATGGTGAGAAACTCCATCTGTGGAAGAGCCCATGTTACGGGTTCATCTCAGGATGCCATAAGTCATGATTTGTACACTGCATAGTGCCAATTGCCAAATGACTAATATAAGTCCATGAACACATAGAATCACAGGAGATCAAAAAGTGACAGCAGGAGTTCAACAGAGATTTGCTGGATAAGATATAGAGTTAGCCAAACGCATGCTGATATTGTTGGTATGTACAGTAACATATTGTTTCCATGCAAATAGCCCTCTAGATGTGAAATTACCATTGAAACATCAAATATAAGTGAGCTAACTATGATTTTTTGCGCTTGCTCAACCCAATTTAGTAACATACAAAAAGCTCAATCATGAAATAGTACCCATCAAACCAATACTAAGTCAAGTTAATACAAAGACAACAAGAATCGTCACAGCCAGAGGTTTCCTTCATAATCGGATGGAGCTTTTATATTACCAAATGTGATATGCGATATAAAGCAAACAAAACAATCACCTTTGCATGACAAATCTTTGTTATAGCCTCAACATGAAGGTTCTGCAGTTCTTCAAGAGCAGTAACATCCAGGCCAGCAACATCTTCACCCTGACATGATCCAATGAAATTAACTTTTTTGGTAACATTACTTCATAAACATGTCAATTGCACTGACCAATTTGAGAATTTTAAAACAGATTCTATAACCTAATACTGAACTCTGTGACTTACAAATTGTAAAATGTATTTAATAACAAAGTGAAACAATACAAGAGAAAATTGAACAGACCAGGACATAAATGGATAGATACGTTAGAAAACTTAAAAGCTATAAAAGCATTTAGCTAACCCACATCCATGCCAATCTATTGCATATAATTCGGGGAAAATTACTTATTTAGTCCATGGGTTTTACAGTTGTAACAAATTGATCCCTGATGTATCAACAATATCTTAAAAATCCATGAGTAAGCTATCCATCCAAAATGATTCCTTTAGTCAGCCATTTGACGGAAACCATTAAATGCACATGAGGGTCCACATCACAACCAAACGTTGATGGACACATGGCATACCTGATGACTCAGCCTGTTGTAAAACTACAATTTCATCCTCAAATAAAAAATGAAAAAGGGGCTGCCCCTCACCAGATGAGGTGGTCGACTTCCCCTCACCTGGGGAGGGGAGGCTACCCCTCAACAGATGAGGGGCTGTCGGCCACCCCTTTCTGAGGACCAGCAACCCCCCCACCAATGATCCCCCTTTTTTTTTCTTTTCTTTTTTCCTTTTTTTTTTTAAAAAAAAAAAATTTATGGGTAAAATTATAATTTTACAATAGGCTGAGCCATCAGCTATGCCACATGTCAATCAGCAATTAGTTTTTACGTGGATCCACGTGTGCATCTACCAGTTTCTGCCAAAGAGCTGACAGCATGGACCACTTTGGATAGAAAGCTTATCCAATGGATCTTTCAGATACTTTTGATATCCCAGGGATTAGTTTGTTACAACTGCAAAGCCCAGGGACTAAATAAGTTGTGCATGGCGTGCAGTTTCTTCAAAAGTTTTGGTCTATAACAATCATACCTTCAATCTTGAAACAAGGTTTTCCAGCTCTTTGCATCTTCTCCTTTCTTTCAGATAGCTAGCTCGTAATTCTTCCAATGTACTCATCTTATCCGTGTTTTCATAGATTTCATCTTCTTCAAATATTTTATTTGAGTGATCATTAGATTGAAGAAATCCATTTCTAACTCTGGTTTGCAATATATTTGATGCATGCATCCCTTTGGATGCCATGTCATCAGTGTTAGTGCCGGACATCCGTAACTTTGCAACAAGCACCCACATATTTGCGAGCTCATTTTCCAATTCTTCTTCATGCTGTTTAGCTTCATCAAGTCTTCTCCGTAGGTCACTTTCTATTTGATCTCTCTCAGATAGTGCAGTTTCCAGAACAGCTTCTCTTTGTTTTCTTGCATTAAGTTCCCTCTGAAACTCCTCAACCAAAACTCCATCCTCTGACTTTCTTGGGTGTCCATCAGCTCGAGCACCGTTTGTGCTATTTTGCTTGAAATCATACAAAGCAGACCTCTGGCAACAGATAGATCTGCAGTGACCCTCTCTGGCGGCAGTCAGGTCACCAGTAAGCTTCGCATTTTCATAAGACAGTTTAGTTACTTCTTCAGCCAAGTTTCGGAGTTCAACTGCTGCAGCCCCAGCCAACTCTTTTGCATATGAGGCTTCTTCTGAGAGCTTTTGAGTCTGAATTTCAAGCCCATCCTTTTCTTCAGTCAATGTCACCTTCTCTTGCTTCAAATTCTCTATCTCAGCAGCCTAAGATAAAATAATAAAAGTGCATCAATAGAACAATTTAACAACAAAGAACTTATTCTTAGCTAACTCTTAATATTCAACAAGATAATATGTTAGAACAAAGATGGCATATTGACTTCCCATGAGGAATATGACAAGCAAGGAAAAGAAAGGGGTAACCTGCATGTGGACTTGGTTTTTCAAATCATTGTTGCATTCTTTATAATCCTCAAGAGAATATATTCTATTCAAACTCATGACACTTGTTGGAGTATTTTCATCAGCACAATTTTCTTCATATAAACTAAATCCTTTCCCCTCTTCAATTTTATTTTCCAATAGCTGTTCAGAACACATCTTGAAAGTGGGAGCCCCAGCATCAGCAATTTGTTGTAAATTACAAGAGCTATTATCTGATAATGAGTTGAGCTGTTGCCTTAGCAGAAGAATTGTCTCCTGCATCTCAGCATTCTCTGATAACTGGTGAAAATAAAACAATATAAAATATTAAAATTGTACATACAGAGAGAGATCTCACAGCTTTCGAATTTTACCTTCATCTGTAGCTGCTCCTGAAGTATCCTATTGTCTGCTGATTTAATCTTGGTTACTCATCCAAAGACAAAGTGATCAACTTAGTAAAATATTTTTGGAAATTAATATTGAAACAACATCTTTTCAGCTACAAAATAAATAGGATAACAAACCTCAAGTTCAAAAGTTTTTTCATTTAGCTGAGAAGCAAGCTTGGACAGAGCCTACATTGAAGTGTAATTGACCAATTAGAAAAAAATTAGTACAGTACTAACTACTAAGAATAAGCGATCATGTCCAACACATTAAATTTTTTAACAGTGACCATGTATATATTATTATGATGATGATGATGATGCTGACTCCTCCATCTCACAAGAACTGTGCTTTCCTCCTTGGTCTGCCCCAAAATGTTTGTCTATTTTAAAAGGCTGGGGTACGGATTTAACCACTTCCCCAAACCATCGCTATGCAACAAGTGTTCCTCTCTTTTATTTTCAGAATGTGGATACAATAGTGAGAGCATATCAGAAAAATAAAATTGAAATATGCTGAATGCATAACTGTTGATTTTCTCAAAGAGGATCTGAGTGGGGCAAATGAAGTGCTATTTAGGGGGGGAAAAACAATTTTTGCGCTTACTGACATGGAAATTGGTCATCCAATTTGATTTCACATCCAAGCAGGGAACAAGATAGCAAGGCCAAATTGGCTCACTTAATAGCATGGCCTACAACGAACTGAGACTGAGTTCAACTACATGGCAAGCAAACTATCCTAAGGCCTAGACCAGGACTGTTTAGCATGACAAGTCCATACTAAACTGCAACACACACGGCAAGGGTAAAGCATGACTTGCAGTTGTTTTTGTGGTTGATGTTATTGTAATTTCTATTTCAGTTATTTTCATCATTGTTATCATTGTTGGTATATACCACTGTACATGACATCATACACTAAAGTAATTGACCCCCAATCTTGAAAGAAATGATATGCCCCAAAGCCGAGTCCTCTATATGTTCTGCACCTACTTAAATTGATTTAACTTACACCCTTAACAGCAAACAAGCTAAAGGCTCAAATAAAACAAATCTCAGTTCTTGTAAAATTTAAATAGTACTACAAAAGTCGATGGATTTTCAAAATTTCAAAAGAAATATCTATTTTACCACCTTTTGTAATAGTTCAATTAAATAATAGTAGCTCAAAGTACCCTGAAAAGCTAGGACAAAAGAATGTCTAATAGTACTGTTCATTTTTGTAGTGCAATAGCAAGCTTTTTATGAGATTACCATTTGCATCAAATTCAAACTCATAATTTTCGTCTTTATTGATTCCATATAAGGCTAAGCTACCTGCGTCACTAGGCACATAGTTACCTGAGACTTCTCACTGATGTTTGATGTATGTGGAGTCATCTCAATAGATCCAATCATACGTTGCTCCAAAACACGTATTTGACGCTTTTTTTCACTAATTTCATCCTTTAACTTCTGCATTTGTTCCTAAAATAACCAATATGACCATTAGAAGAGTCACCCAGGATAACCGATTGAATTTGTTCTTAATGAGAAAATAATAAAAGCAAGCTCACCATCAATTGTGAATCATCAGGGTTGCTACCTGCTTCCTCCGAGAGTCTTTTCAGAGAACTAGTACACAATGCCACCTCCCCAGCCAACATCTTAACTTGCTCACAAAGAAGATCCATTTGATCTGTAATAGTGGTCCCAGTCTGAAAAAAATCATTCAACAATTTCCAGTTAAAGTTATAAGTTCACCCACTTGCTATGAACCACCTATATAAATTAATTTTTAAGAATACAAATCATCAAGCTTGTAGTCACTAAATTTTCCCAAATAAAAAATTCAACAAATATTGCCGTTAGTACCAGAGAAGCTCTGTTTTAAATATAAAGTTGAAAGAGCCAACAGACACTTGTCATGCTCCATGATATCACAATATGATACTGCCATTAATTACAGAGTGTGCCCGTAGCACTACACCAATTTTGGCATTTTCAAGATCATCATGAACAACTTCGGACCACGTGTTAAATTCTTAATAGATCATGAGATGTAAAGCACCAAATATGGAGTTTATTTTTAGAATTAAGTTTCAGTTCATCTCCTTCTTGTAAGTTCCAGATCTATTCCCAAATGATAGCTATGAGGCTAGTCTTCAGCAATTTAAATTTCTCTAGTTATTTTCACTGTTAAAACTTCTACATGTGACCTTGGCACATGCACACACACACAAACACCCACAGATGCTTTTAGTAGTAAAATAACCCGAGATTCAATTACAGAACCCTATCTCTATGTTTGGAAAACCAACCCGAAGTTTTCCAATTTTTTTTTTTTTTTTTTTTGGTTTGGGGGTGGGGAACATATAAGAAATGCCCCTGAAAAACTATTGATTGACATAAAACTGTAGGCATGCCATACATTAGTCTTCATGACAACCCAAGAAACATTTGTTCTATGCACAATTTAGCTAACCCCAATTAGTTGAAATTGAGTAGAAGTAGGTTGAGTATTTATTATTTAAACTAATATGCAATTTTTGCTGTAAATGTAGTTACAGCAAAATGAAATGATGTCAATTTAAGAGTACAGCAAACCTACGAATCCTCCAAATCTGTAACAGATTTTTTTAGACCACAAGGCATTTCCAGTTGGGAACAAGCAATAACGTGGATGTTTTCAACTTAGATGGAAAACAAACAAGGAAAAAAGAAAAGTGGATATTTCCAGTCCATATGACCTTGTCTCCAGGAAGGCAAAGCAATTATATTTTTCCTAATAACAGAAAATAAAAACATGATATGACTGGATCATTTCTAAAGATATTTGTTGGAAGTCCCACATTGCTTGGGTGTCTAACATGCATCTTGTTGATTGCATATTTGTCATGATATCAGAGCCTAGCCCAATTGGTTATGGCCCACCGTCACCCATTGTCTCACGTGTTGGCTTGGATGTCCTTCCGCCACACGTGAGGGAGTGTGTTGGAAGTCCCACATTGCCTGAGTATTAAGGAGATGGGCCATTTATAAGGGTGAGGGAAAACTTCGACTCTTGAGCTAGCTTTTGGGTTGAGTTGGACCCAAGACCCATTTATAATATGGTTTGACAAACATGCAATCAACAAGATGCATGTTAGAAATAAGTCTTGGGCCTAACTCAACTCAAAAGCTAGCTCAGGAGTTGAGGTTTCCCTCCACCTTATAAATGGCTCATCTCCTTAATACCCAAGCAATGTGGGACTTCCAACACGCCCCCTCACGTGCTGGAGGACATCCAAGCCAACACGTGCGACAATGGGTGACGATGGGCCACAGCCAATTGGGCTAAGCACGTGTGGCGGGAGGACATCCAAACCAACATGTGCGACAATGGGAGACGGTGGGTCATAGCCAATTGAACCTGGCTCTGATACTATATTAGAAATGGGTCTTGGGCCTAACTCAACCCAAAAGCTAACTCAAGAGTTGAGCTTTCCCCTTATCCTTATAAATGGCCCATCTCCTTAATACCCAAGCAATGTGAGACTTCCAACAGTATTCATGAAAGAGAAAAACTTGATAAGCATTCAGAAAGGAAATCTAAGCATAAACATAAATTTAGGTGAAAAATAAAACTTTTCATTTAACTCACTCGTGCAAACTATAATACACATTTAAATAGTTAGGTCAGTGCACACAAGAGAAATGCAGGCTATATTGAATTGTTTTTTTTTTTTTTTTCATTGGCCAGGCTATATTGAACTGCATTAATTAGGAATAGAACTTGGCCCATGACTTTGTGATGCAGTGTCCGATAAGCTATGCTAATGTTCCCTTCGGCACTTATATACATATGAAGGAAGCATAATGAAGTAGTAGTCAGAATTCCTCTCACCGGCGGCAGACGGCGACCTCTAACAGTCGCACTAAACAAGTCACCTGCTTGGGTTGTCTCTGGAAATGAGTCAATAACAGCAGATTCATCTCCCCTTCTACTGACTGATTTTCTCCCTCCATCTTTCATATCATTCAAGATGACTCTATTTTGAGATGATTTTGAGCTAGATGCAGGTGACCCACTTGCAGATCTTTCACTATCAGAACTTGGTGACAATCCTACCAGATTCTCAGGCTTCTGTATAGGAAAAATTTAAGGTTTGGTTCATCGAAATCAATCATTAAAGGATAACTCCAAAGCTTCTAAGAATAAAATATTATTTGTGCTAGCACAACAGAAATTTTTTTTTTTAAAAAAAAAGTACTATTTTAAGCATATGTCATGTCAAAGCCTCTTTTGGTTTAAAAATTTAAACATGAGAAGAGCAGAATCCTGAAACAGTCATGGAGCCGCCACTAACACAGAGCCAAGCAAACACATGGAGCCTACCAATTTGTGCTCTGCACTAGCTGGGTGGTGCCTGCTTGTTATGCATGATGCCCTATCATTTTTGGCTGACCTTGGCACGAGTGGTTGTGGCTAGCATTTTTCTTTCAACTTTTTGGTGCAAACGAATATCCAAGATTAATTGAAGTTAAGGCACCAATTAAATCCAATATTTCATCTTTTCTAACAACCACCATAAACAAATCAAAATTCACATTGAAATCATTTGCCAAAGAAAACAGGGAACTTACTCTCAGTTTAAACCAGCCAAGCATTCCACGCCTTCTGTTCCTTTTGTAATCTTTAACCAACTCATCGATATTAGTGACATCACACTTCCCTTCCGTTGAAAGCACATCATCATCAATCATGTGTTCCCGTTTTCTATCTGGCAAATATGCTAGCTGCATAAAAATGGATCAAGGGTAATGTTGATATTTTCTTTTGATTTGCAAGTTACACATGCAAGAAGTTGAAAAATCCATATCAAGAAACAAGCTATCCATATATCTGGCCAATCAAGAAACTGATTGTCACACAAACTGAGCTTAAAATTGCTAAATTGCACACCTCATCTTCCCCAAAAGAATGCCTCCGTCTTTGGCCAGGCCTTTCAGGAATGCTTGATGGCATAGCATTCTTTGTAGAAACCAAGATTAGCTTAGTCAATCGCTGAATTCTTCCCATCAAAGCAGCCTTGGCATCTTCCTCCTCTTCCAATCTTGACTGTAGTTTTACCTGACCCGCTTCCAGCTTTGGCATCATTAAGCAATACATATTAGAAATAAACAACAAAATCCACAATGAAGTTTAGCAACTCTATGTTTAAAGAACCAATGTGCTTAAGATAGGTAACAGTAATATTTTAGCACAATCTAAGACTGGACCTCAAACTAGAGCATGTTCAGCATGCCAGCTAGTTACAGTCATGGTAGAGCTGATTTTTGCACAGAGAGCCTTGGTAGCAATTTAACAAGAATGCTTGCTAACAATTATTACTATTTGCCCTCATGTAAAAACACAAACCTGAAGCTTCAGATTAAACAGATCTTCCTGAGTAGATGCAGCCATATTAGGAATATGCACCATGCCATACTTTAACTGCTGAAGCTCCTGTTTTAAACTGGAAATCTCCTTCTGATACTTCTTGATGAGAGATTTCTCATCCATGATCTAAGAAAGGCAATATTAAGGGGGGGAGAAGGGGAAGAAGAGATTAAGTAGCCGCCAGTGGACAATTTGTTAATCAGTAATACTTCACCAAGAGTGAATATCAAATTCACCTTATTTTGAGAAGCCTTAATTTCCACCTGCTTACTCCGATGTGCAAACTTCAATGTGTTGTGTGTCTCCTCACTATTACTCGAGGCAGGAGTCACCGTGCAAATGAGCTACAACAACATACAAGATCATATTCCACAATTAGTAAACTTGAATCTCAATTAACATGAAACAGGAATAGTAGATATTTAAAATATTGTATAAAACTTACGGAGATCCGTCCATGGCCACCAAGGGATGACTGCAATAAACGGGTAAGTTTTGAATCTCGATAGGGAATATGAGTTGCCTTTCCATCGGTTAGTTTAGAAATCACCTGCAATAAGAGATAGTTAACTTTTGCCTTTAGCATTTTAGGGTCATAATGTAAATAGTATTAAATAACACAAAGTGCCATTAATTACTATAAAGTAGATGATTTTATTGCAATATATATATATATATAAACATTTTTAGCAACTATTAAAATATTAATTGAATAATCGAATTCATCATTCTTCCAACCCTTTGCAGCTCTCAATTATATTGTGGCCGGATGTGGCTGAACCATGTAAGATGAGGGGGGCAAATGTACAAAAAGAATCCAGATAAGAGAAAACATTCTCATATTATTCTTTTTTATACAGAAATTCTTGCAGTAAAAAGTACGTAAAAGCATGAGTATGAATCATGTTAACGGGGGATAGAGCATTGATTTTTTTAAAAAATAAGTAATAAACCAACCTCATTAAAAGTATAAGGTGCACCTAAGTACACAGAAAGTATACAAAATGAACCACCTAACTAGCATGGGCAAAACGAACAGGACAGGGGATTGATTGTAGACCATATAACATAGAGAAAAGGAAAACAAGGGGCAAATTACTAATATCTTACAGTTCCAAGGGTTAGTAAGCTTTTATTGATGTATGAGCCCTCTTTTCTTCGTAATCCAATTGTTTCAGTTTTAGAACTTTCAGATCCTGCAAGATCAATTAAGTGCTGCATGGGATACTTGAGTTAATATAGGGCTCCGAGCCAGATTGTAAAAAAAAAAAAAAAACAGAATGTTAGAAATGTAATTAAATACATCACTCCACTTAGGAGTCAGATCAACTATAAATCTGTTGGCAACTCAAATTTAAATAATAAAAATGAGTAGGATATTACCAACTGGGACAAGGTCACATCTTCACCATGATTTTCACCACGTGGACTGCTTTCAACAGTCTGATAAAACAATAAGTACAGTAGAATATCAACCTTTTTTGAGCAAGAAAAAATTTATTATAAATGAACCTCGAGTATGACATTATGGGTGAGAAATAAATAAATATATTCATATGTATGTATGATGTATGTATCTATTTACATACACATGGGAACAGTACAAGAATGAGATTTATATAAAGAATAAGAAGTGATGGCAAGAATGCTTGCTTGGTCAAAGACGTATACCTTCATAGCTTAACAAACAAATTCCAAATTTCTCAACATGTAAGACCCTATAAGCTAGTCTAACCTAATAAGCTTGACAACAAACAAATTTTGTTTTACCAAGTGTGGTAACACAAGATGGTAGGTTCACAAAAGTAGTCAACATTATGTATCATTGGCGTGAACTACAAAAGGAAAGAGCAAGTTTCGAATAAAATGCATTTGGAAAGATTGCTTTGATTTGATTGGAGGCCCACTTGAGTTTCTCCATAATACTGAGTTCTACTTTTGAGTTTCTTTAAATAAAGTTACTGGTTGAGCGACTCCTGGGCTCCAGCTTCATTTAGACTAAATGATCAAAGTCTCACAAGGTTTTTGGGTGACTTGAAGATTCAACCTGCATATATTTATCTTAGAATCACAGGAATGGTCATATTTTATTGACCAGGCAGTCTATTATTCATGGCTGGCAGAAATTTGCGTTCCATGCCTCTCTCTCTCTCTCTCTCATGAGGAATTCCAAAATTAGACATCGAAACTCACAATCTTCCCCTTTCTCCTCTATGTAGTACACTACAATATATTCTCTCCACAAGCTCAACCAATACGATACACCCAATGCTAAAAGGCATAACTTTATAACTCTCTGAAATATAAGGGAAAAAAGAAGTTTTAAACCGCACATTACATACCAATACATAATTCAATGCTTTATGAAAGGATTCTAAGTAAGATATTTAGAAGGGGCAACAACTTTTCTTTATTAGCAATGGTAGGAGAGAACAATTCAAGTTAAATGAAATAAATTACACTCGACACAATCTACTTCAGTTTCTCTTACATGTTGGTCCAATATAAGCTCTAGCTTCTAAAGACAAGGCCAAACATACAAAACTTAATCATATGGAAATTAGACATAATTACCAAGGTAAATATAGTGTGGCTCCGACTGCTAAGTAGATTGAAATTATTAGAACCGACATGTCTGTGCTCTGCAATAACAGAATAAAAAAGTGATACATCAAAAGGTTCTCAAGTGCACACATAACAAACATCTGATGAACATGCAATGCTTGAAGGAAGAGAGGAAAGCAGCCATCAGACCCAGTAAAAAGAAACACATGAACAGCACAGATTGCGCTTCAACAAGGAAATCAGGAGAGGAGGGTGAGAAAAGCAAATATAAAAACAGTAACTGAAGGGATGAAATCAAAGTACAAGAAGGCGGCAAAAATATTCAGTACCTTCCCCAGATGCTATCAAGGAAAGAGCATGAGCAGGGGACAGAACAACTTCCTCTTTGATTCCCTCAACATAAGTTCCCTGCCCAAAAAATACCACACGTTCAAATAACAAGATTCAACTATTAGTAGACAGATGGTGCAAATTAATACGAATGAAAGCTACCACTTTTAAGATTATATTTGGATTAACAATTTAAGAACTATTAGATTTCCTAGCATTTATCGTTTTAGGCATGCCCCCTAGAATAGGACTTAGGAATCTCTTTCTGGTTGAACATGTGTATGTATGTATGTATATAGATATATAACTTCGGCCCATAACACCTATGTCTGCTTTTCTACTTTACTAGAAGCACCTGAGCATCCTCCCGTATTCTTAGATTCTGCCCTGTTGAATCAAGTAAGTCATTGATGACCTGTAAAGAACAGGAACAAAATCAAACAACAGGTGATAATATTGAAGACACAAAAACCATTTACTCCATTTATGTCGAGACTTCAGACTAATAAGCTTTGACTATAGTTCATCAATTCAAAGAAAATTCTATAGCGAATAGGACTTTTCCGACTGCACATTCTGGCAAAGTAAAACAGTTACACCATTATTAGTCATGTAAAATTGACCAATCATATCAACAACAATGCTACAACAATGATTCATATGGATCTATTTCTTTTCTTCAATAAGTAATGACAAATGTTTATCCTAGTAATCAGAAAAATGATGCAGTTTTAGTCAAAACAAATTGTTATGTGCTTCAAGAAGTTCTTAATGCAGAGGCCCAAAACGCTTTCACAAGCGTCTTACATGCTTGGTAAAATTACAGAATTTTAGTAGATTAAATACAAAGTTACTCTAGTTTCAAGTGATTGTTCACAGCGTGTCAAAGTGAACCAAACAAACTGGTTTGGTAAAAAATTGAAGTGCAACTTTTTGGGGCAAAACATGCTTCACATTTTCTGGTAGAGGTTTACAAAGTACTAACATCCCAAATTGATTTAGTCTAAAGACCATAGAAAGTTGATGCAATGTCAGGGTGGAGCCCTTTTGTAACCCTGTGTTATTACATTTAGTTGCTATTAAGTATTTTCTGCCTTTCCCTTGTGGTTGTACGCCACAGGCTCACTTCTTTTAAAGTTTCCCTAGGTTAAAAAAGTCAAAGAGTAATTTGGGCCAGCGCCATAGAGGCCCATGGATTTTTTTTTTTTTTTCTTTTCTTTTCTTTTTTCTTCTAAATAAAAGTCTTATTCAACAACTTCCCAGGAATGGTACATTGTGAGCGACATCTACTCCTTGACCACCTCAAAGTAGATACAGGGCACTCCAAAACAAAAGATAGAAGGAAACAATCTACATGATGTGTCCTCTGTTTCCATACTTGATAATAATGACACTCCACATACTTGATAATATTAATCTCAATCAGACAGTGTCTAATACTGATCGGGTTGAATCTTTATGCAAGAATTATTCTTTTGGATCTTGCAACCCAAAAGAATATTCCATTCTTTTATGATGGTATCTTCTCCCATAATATAGTTAAAGAGCACAATTCCTAGTGACATATTCCCTAAGTCGAATGAACCACAACTTGAAAGATAAAATATGTCATGACAATGCCTAACCTCTTTCTTTTCTCAATTTAAACTCTCACCTCTAAAGGTTCTACAGCATGTGAATCTTACCTCCTAATGAAGAATCATTAGAAAAATAGCCATGACAAGACTCAAAAAGTCAAGAGGTTCTTATAAAAAAAATATATATAATAATAATAATAATAATAATAATAATAATAATAATAATAATAAGGCTGACCTCGTTGTAAATTTCAAGATATGAGACTCGAAGAAGAAACTCGCGCCCAGGTGTCTGAAATATATAATGAACGGAATTTTTTTAAGCAAAAGAAATAATATTGATTGTTATTAAAATTACTACAGACTAATGCCTTACCTCTTGTATAATTCCGAAGACATCCTTCACTGCCAAGGGAATAACTCCAGGTGACTTTTGCTCCCCCTGAAATGCAAAAAGAGATGTAAACATTTGTACTATATACTTTGAAGTACTGAGAAATAGAACAAACATGATACTATAATTGAAGGATCTTGAAATAATTAGCTTAGATATTTATACTGTTTCCAATCACACATTATCTAAACAACAACGGCTAGAAGAAAGGCTGATACAAAGAACAAAAATGCCAATCAAAAGCACCAAAGGAACTCGCTCCTACTTTTATTTATAACTTTCAGGATCACGACCTTTGCTTAGTACTCAGGGACTATTTCAGCACACTAAAAGTAAGGGTGTATCTTTGAAACTTTTTTTTTTTTTTGATAAGTAATCCAATCTCATTAAGAGGCGCAAAGAGGGTGTATCTTGAAATTTTTTGAATAAGAATGGATTGTAGTGCTAACTAAATCTTCTTTTAGTCTTGTCAAGTACTCTTCATAAAAATTCTTGTAATCACATTGGATGATGCTTGTTACTTATGGAAAATATAAGTTTTGATAGGATAGTTTGTCAAAAGAAAAACGATGCCGAATTTCATATTCCTACTAGACACTAAGACAAACCCTTTTTCCTTACAACTATCTTTTAGATAAGACGTGGTAAATGTTTATACCAAACTTGTTTTCACATCAACCTTTCGTCCTAGTATAGGAGAAAAACTGTTGTCCAACTAAGCAAGCTGTCTCTCTCTTTTCTTCTTCTCTCTACTGTCCTCTGAACCTTTGACCTTGAGGGTGGCAATACATGCAACTAACCACCACAACAACACAAAGCAAGCTACTCACAATATGGAAACACTGACTTAATGGGAGAGTGGGCATCAATGTGTCAATCTAAAGGCAGCCTCTGATTGCAGGACCCACAATCAGTGAACATCTGGCTCTCATAAAGTTCATGAAAAAAAGAACCAATGGGCGTGTTGGGGCCTGACACGACAAAGGATAGACACTAGGTAACTTACATGCATCGTGTGAGTCTTGCCACTACTAGTAACACCATAGGCAAACACTGTACCTGTATAGAAACAGAGCAATTATTAGCCAAACCACCGAGTTGTACATAATGAAACAAACAAACATTTTACAAAGTAAACTCACATTCACTCCTTAAATATGAAACCAGATGGTACAAAGTATTTCAACATAATCCAAGCTAGGAAATTGCATAGGCTATAAATTCACAACTCGTTCTGAGTATGTTAGAATGCTGGGACCAAAATCTAGTTTCCCAGAAGGCCCAAAAAAGAAAAAGAAAATGTACGTATAGGCCCTGCCATCCACTGGTTCAAAGAGGAAACAACTTGTTATTTTAGCAGCAAACACAACGCACAGAACATTATATGATCTGCAACATAACATGACTTCACTATGTAACTATTGAAGCTGTTCCTTCCACATGCATCCCACTCCGGGTAATCAAGCCTTCTCAAAGGTTCACAGTCAAGCCATCCCACCCAAAATGAACTCCACGTTAGACTGAAATTTTAATTTATACAAGGTCAAGTAATTACCATTAATCCCTTCCATTGCACCACTTACGACATGCTGCGCAGCAACATCGTAAACATGTCGCGTTGTTGTTGCCGGACCAAACACCCTATCTGCAGCACCCAAAATTTGAATTCTCAAAGATGACTACAAAAAAAAACCCATTAACTCCAAGCACTTTCAAAAGAAGAAAGTAATATGTTCTGCAAATGCAAAGCAAATTTTCAAAAAATTTAAAGGAAATGTGGCCTTCAAATGCACAGCCAAATACGAATAGTCCCGTTACGGCTTCGTACTGTTAGATATAGTCATATAGATTATTCCAACACTCGCAAAACAAGAAGAAGTTCCAGTGCAAAGAAACATGTCTCGAAAACAAAACTGAATTTAACTTTTTAAGCTTAAACATGATTAAGATGAAAGGTACAGACCAAAACCATACGCAATGGACGGATTGTACTCGTTCCGCACCGTATAATCCCCATCAGCGTACCACGCTATCTCGTCCCCTTTGTTAATCTCCCTAACACTGCTCAAAAGCCAAAACCAAACAGTTACAAACTTAACAAATCCCCGGCTGTCACCCAGCACCTCGGTAACAACGCAATCACCACTCTCCATCACCAAATCAGAAGAAGAAGAAAAACAAAAAAAACGAAAAAAAAACCAGTACAGTACCTGAGGGGTCGAAACCTGACTGTGACCGTAACATTCTCCTTGGCCTTGCTTACATCGGGGCGGTCCAGGGTCAGAGTAGGCGGGCTCGGGCTCGGGCTTTGCGAGGTCGTCGGAGAAACCGAGAGCTTCGACGGCCGCCTAGACGACGTGGTGGAGGAAGGAGTAACCGGCCGTCCGGCTGGCTTAGTTGCCTTAAGCTGTGGCGCCGGTGGCTTCCGGGACCGGAAGGGCGAGATGGAGGACGTGGATCTTTGGGACCTGGTTGAGCTACTGGCGGACATTGCCGCAGAGAGAGAGAGAGAGAGAGAGAGAGAGGTTTGAGAGTCTGGAGAGGTCGCACACAGTTCACATGCCGGTCAAAGTAAATGCCGTCTTGGGACAGTGCAGTGCCGCTCCCTCCAAAACAAGGCTCGCCTTACTTGCTACTGGTGCTTTGAATTTGTCTGTGCTCTGGTTGCCGTCGTTTTCAATGAGTGCGGAATGTTTCTTTGTTTTCGCTTTTGTTGTCATTAGCCTGGATTTTTTAAACCTCTCGGCCTCTTTGGGCCTCATTTTGGGCTCTTCCTTTGAGAAACCGAACAAATAAATTAAGGACAGCCTCAAAAGCCTATTGCTGGATAAATTAATAAAAATAACGTGCTTATATGCTCAAAGGACATGACAGTTTTTTTAATTTTTAATATAACCAGAAAAAGACGTGACAGATGAAATTCATGTTTAAGAAATTAAAATATATATATATATATATATATTCTCTCTAACTACAATCTTTTTCTAACATTCTCTCAGTATTTCAATTTTTGCTGTATCTTTACAAATGAACGTTAAGCCAAAAGTTTAAGTTTATTTATAATACTTTCACACTGCCCCTTGAGTATGGACTTAAACTTTATTTTAATAGGTGAAACCCAATACGTGAAGGGTGAATAATTGAAACAAAGTTTGAACTCGAGATATTTAACTATAATACCGTGTTAAATTATCACTTATCCAAAAAACTTAAACCGATAAGAATGTTTATACTTTAACAAATACAAAGTATTCTATCAATGTCCAATAAGGTATGACTATGACACTTAACTCATTATTTGTTCGGAGGAGAAAATAAGCTAAAGGAAAATTAGAAAAGAATGTTTGGCCAGAATGAACGTCGTACCTCCTGAATGATCTTCTTTTTCCCTCTTCATAGAGTGTTTTAATGAGGTTCACTGCTAAGGAGAGAGTCTAAGATAACCAATTTGATTCTATAGCCCCATTTCATTAAGCATACGTTCTTTTGGTACACCAAATAGCAGGAAGATTGAGCTATACATGTACTGTATGTTACGCATGAAGGCAAATTTTGAATCCCAGTCTTACATTAAGGTTCGGTTAAACTGATAACCAAGTCGACCTAACTTTAATGAGCAGAATCGACTATGTATTTGTGCCTTTCAATTTTAGGTTGGATTTTGTATTTCATGATTCCATTTTTGATTATGAGATGGAATGGTATATGTAATGATGGTTAAGAGCATGTTTGTGTAGTGCGTTTAACATTTAAAAAATTAATTTGAAGAAAAAAGGTAGTTTGGAAAAAATAAAAAATTAAAAGCACTTTTAAGAGTTAAAAAAATAGTCAAATCGCATTTTTTGCAAAAACTTAAAAATGAAGTTTTTGTAAAAAATTATTTTTTTGACTTAAAAGCTATATTTCTCAAACACGTTCTCAAATATGCTCTGAGTATTTTCAAGGGGAAGTTTAATCGGTTAGAGACCACATCTCATGAAATAGAGAAACTTATCTCATTTTATGATTTTGGGTGAATTATTGAACAAATATCAATAAATTCAAAGAGAGACAAATGAAAAAAAAAAAAAAAAAACCCAACAAAAAAAATACATGATAACTAAAAAGGTGTTGTTGTGAATATTACAAGTTTTAAATTATTTATAAATTAGCACGACGGTCAACTAGGCACCAAGAACAATTTGAGACAAGAAGGGACTTGTTGGAATCGATATGGGCAATTAATAAAAAATATCAGAGTTATCCTCAACAACCTTCAGTATTGAGTTGTTGGTCATGTAGGTAGGGAGACTAATAAAATAGGTCATTGTTTAACGAAATTAGCTCTTAGAGAGCCTATAAAACAAGTCTGGATTAAAAATAGCTTTTTGTGCATCAAGAATGTTGTACTTGTTGAGCAAGAACCTTCAAGTTAATTTTTATACTTTGACGTTGCTACCTCAACTTGCCTCTTCTGCCGCTCCATTGTGTTTGCACTCGCACCGACGACACTAATCACCTCCTCTCATCGTCGTTCTCGGTTATACATTAATTTCAATGAAAATGAACATATTACATATGTATATAAAACACTATTGTGAGTCTCCAACTTGGCCGTAGATGTCCTTCCATAGAGATCTATGACCAATACATAATCTATACATAATCTGAATCGACAATAACATATAGATTGCCACACGAGTTTCTAAGAGACATGTATTTGTTTGTTAAATATATATATATATATATATATATATATATATTTTTCATTTTGTTTTGTTTTTACAAAACAAGAACTTTAACAATACTCACGAATCATTTATAACAAAAAAAAAAAAAAAAACCAAACCTATGCGAACCGTACTCAAAATGCAATCCTTGGCGCCATAACTCTCACACTCGCCCAAAAGCCCGCTTCATCGCTGGCACTCGCTAGCAGTCGAAGAGAGCAGAGAACAGAGCAAGAGAAGCGAAACGCGAGGCCTAACCACCAACACCATCGATCATCATGACCGAGGTTGTATCTCTCATGGACATCGACGACGACGATCACAAAAACGACAACAACCACTCTCTCAAGCCCAACAACGGCAAGGGAAAGAACGTCGTCGTCGTGGAGGGTCAAGCCATCCCTTGGGTCGAGAAGTACCGTCCTCAGTCCCTCGCCGACGTGGCCGCTCACCGTGACATTGTCGATACCAGTTGAGTAATCTAACTGTAATTATCTCTTTCTTTCCCCTCTCGTCCCCTAGGGTTTTGGTTCCTTTTAATTTTCCGTTTGGTTCCCGATTAAATTGTTAAAAAAGCAAAAAATCAGGGAGAGGGTAATTGGAGGAATCCGATAATTGAACTCCGAGTGAAGCCTATAGGAATGTGGGATCTTCAGCTTGCTTATTGTTACCCTAGGGTTTCTGACCAGTTTACTGTAATTGTCTGTTTGGATTCTCAGGAGGAAAAAAAAAAAAAAATAGAGAAATTGGAAAGTTTAGAGATGATACTCCGACCTAACTCGGCTGTGAAATTCCAGGGTTTTGTTTCAGCATTTGTTTGGTTGCTCAGAAAATGGGGCAGAAGAAAGGAAAACACAGTACTTATTATTATGTTTTAAAAGATTATACGTTATATAGGACGTCAGAAGCCAATAAATTACACACATGGCTCAAGACAGGATGGAAAAAGAGTGAGACAAAAAAAAAAAGGAGCTTGAATTTGAATCATATTTCTATTTATTGTAAACATTGTTTTAATTCTTCGTTTTGTTGTTGGAGTTAAATAGTTGATAGGCTGACGAGCGAGAACAGATTGCCCCATCTCCTATTGTATGGCCCGCCTGGCACGGGCAAAACATCGACTATTCTTGCTGTGGCGCGCAAGCTTTATGGAGTGCAATACCACAATATGATTCTGGAGCTGAATGCGTCAGATGCTAGGGGAATTGATGTTGTGCGACAACAGATACAAGATTTTGCCAGCACTCAGAGCTTCTCTTTTGGGTATCTTTCATCATGGACGTGTTATTTTCTACATTTGTTTTCCTGTGATACCTGTGGTTGTTCACTCTAGTCATTTGTAATTCAGCATTCCAAACTGTATAGAAGGCCTCGTACTGGGTTTTCAGTTTTTGTTACATCCTATGACAGGGTATCCCTGCCAAATTTTCCATGACCATTAGATTATTTCTTTTGTGCTTTAGTTCTAATGTCGTGTCACACTTCTCAATTCGTAAAAGCCAAAAGTCACTGGAAAATGCACTTTAGTTGATTTCAAAAGAGTTTTATTTGTTATTTTTTACAGTGTAAAGGCGTCTGTAAAGTTGGTCTTATTGGATGAGGCTGATGCTATGACAAAGGATGCACAGTTTGCCTTGCGCAGAGGTATGACTTGTTACAGTTGCATTCTATATATTTATTCATTTTCTCCATTTCTTTGTACTCATACACCTTCTTTCTTATGGTTTACAGTGATTGAGAAATACACAAGAAACACTAGGTTCACACTTATTTGTAATCATGTCAACAAGATTATTTCGGCACTACAGTCAAGATGTACCCGGTTTCGTTTTGCTCCTCTTGATTCTTTTCATGTCACTGAGCGACTCAGACATGTTATAGAAGCTGAAAAGTAAGTATATTATGTTTTAATGATCAACTACATGTATAACATTATTAGTACTTGTCAATAAATGTATAACGATAAGAATATATGTGGGTGGGAGAGGGAGAGATAGAGGGCTGATTAATTTTATGTTGAAAAGTTTGCTCATCTCAATTATTTTGCAAGAAGAAAGGGAAGGAAGAAAACAGAGGGTATAGTTCTCAATGGTTGATCTGAACGCATGAAATGTGTCTTTGTAACAGTTGGCAGTTCATGCCTTGTTCACTGTATTTTGAAAGCTCCATTCGAAGAGGCAAATTGGGTTTTTTTGGTATTCAACTCAAATATGTTTGAAGAGTTCACTTAGAAAGGGATTGGGAATCATTTAAATTCATAAACAGGAACATTGGCAGTTCACCTGGACAGCTGTTTTTGGCTTGCAGTTTTGCTTTAGTGACGTTGAAAATTTGTTGATGAGTGATGCTATAGTGCTTGTGTATGGTTATGCCTTCAACAATTTTTTTTCATTTGACTAGGCTTGAAGTATCCGAAACTGGCTTAGTGGCACTCGTACGACTTAGCAATGGTGATATGAGAAAGGCTTTGAACATTTTGCAGGTTATAATTTTTTTTCCCCTCAAATTTTGCTGCTGCTGCTGTAATGGCCTTTTTTTAATTTTTTAATTTTTTAATTTTTAATTTTTTTTTTGCGTGTGTGTGGTTTCTGTTGGGGGGGTGGGGTGGTGGTGTTGGTCATTCTTCAATTCTTTGCAGATGTGGAGTAGAGAGATGATCATTGGTTATGAAAGTAGTAAGCATCCAATTTATTGCTTGCATGGTACTTGATACGCAAATGATCCCTGTTGTAGGTCATTCACATGGCCAAATTAAATGTGTAGAACTGAAATGTGGCCATATTGTTGCTGGTTCAGTTGAGTAATCATGATTATCAGTTTGACCAATTATAGTAGTCCTCAATCATTCGTGTCCTTTTCAATTTCTTTTGGGTTTGTTATTACCAACAAAAAAAGCAAATGATAGAAAATGAGCCATAAAAGCATATGTTGATCTGATGAAATGCGATATGTTTGGGGTAAATTTTAAATCACCAATGGTAGGATATGTTCCCATTATTGCTAGTATAATGTGTAGACTTTTCCAAGAATTTCTTGTTTCAAAATGCTCATCACTTGTAAGTAATTTAGCTTTGTGGCAATACATGCAGACATCAAAAAGTAAGCACTTGTTGCATGCAGTCTCATGAGTTTGGCTTCTTACACCTCTCTCTCTCTCTCTCTCTCTCTCTCTCTCTCTCCTTTTAGAGCAAAACTAAGCACTTGTTATTGATAATACAGATTTACATTCTTCATTGTCGTGAAGGGTCCTTTTCATTAGAATTATGCGTTGTGATTGTTTTCTAGTTTTCCTCATTTCTCTCAGTGAATGGATCCTAAACAACATTGTTGCGGTCCTTTTTTATGTATGCAGTCAACGCATATGGCTTCTCAGCAGATAACAGAAGAAGCTGTTTACCTGTGCACTGGAAATCCATTACCCAAAGACATTGAGCAGATATCATACTGGCTTTTGAATGATTCATTTGCAGAGAGCTTTAAACGTATACAACCTCTTTAATGATGATGCTATTGTTCCAACTAGTAACAGTTCTGTACAAGTTTCTTTTCCCCAAACATGTTATTTATTTTGCTTTACCCCTATAGGAATATCTGAAATGAAGACGAGGAAAGGATTGGCCTTGGTAGATATTGTGAGAGAGGTGACAATGTAAGTGCCATGCATTATGCTAGGGGTCCGCTTGGCATTTTATTTGTTTGATCTCATTCTCACTGCTTTGTTCTAACAGGTTTGTTTTCAAGATCAAGATGCCATCAGATGTTCGAGTTCAGTTAATTAATGATTTGGCTGACATAGAGTATGTTACCTATATCTTGCTCATTTTTTTATGCTATTTTCTGTTTTCAATTATACAAACAGGGAAGGCACCAAGCTCCTTTACTTATAATCAACTACACACCTACTTCTTGTAGGATTCTTTAACACCCATTCTCATGTCTAGGCTCAGTAGAAATCAAAACTAAGACAAATGGTCACGATGATCAGTTTGAAATAAAAATAAAAATGAAGAGGCTTGACATGTGGAGTTTAAGAAGAAACAAACCATGTTCTGATACTATTGAAGCATCATTCAACTTAAGAGCTTAAACTAGTAGGTGGATTGGCCCAAAAATATATAATTTTTTTGACAAGTAAATCAATCTTATCATATATATATATATATATATATATATATATATATATATATCCATGACTAACCACACTCCCAACTGGTATGGGATCCTTAACAAAGATATGATGTAACAATGGTGTAAATCTCAATGAGACAATATAGCAATTCATGGATGTGCACATCTAAAATTGTGTTCGCATGATATAAATGCTGTATCTGAAAAAAAGAAAAAAAAAAGAAAAAAGGGAATGAGGACAAGTATAGCTCAAGTTTGTATGCTTTCATTTTTGGCAATGTAAGGTTCGAACCCATGTCAACAAGAAGGTGCTGTGTGGATCTAGCTAGTTATGCTGACACATGCAACTGATGTATTTTTAATTTATTATCAACGGAATATTGACCAACACCCACTGATACTACTAAATATTCTTGCAAAATTTGTTACAATTTCTGTTCAAGTTTCCGTTGAACTTGAGAAACCATGAATGATACCGAAAATTCAAGGGATTTGCACAATCATGCATTTAAAGTAATAGTTAACTGGAACACATACATTATATATTAATTGGAATATATTTGGGACTTCCTGAGAGGTTTCAATGGCATTGATCTCTTTTATTGGCTTTTTATTTGCAGGTACGGGTTGAGTCTCGGGTGCAACGATAAATTGCAACTGGGATCGCTTATTGCTTCTTTTACACGAGCTCGCTCTGCTTTGGTTGCCGCTGCAACGTAATAATGTTTATCTTATCAGGGGGTGTTGCTTTCCCTTGGCATGAGGCATACAGTTCGATTAATCTCTCCATGGGCACAGAAGTAGACAGAATCTCAAGATGTGCGGTTTGATTTTGGCTCCAAGAGTGTATCTTCGCTTATGTAGTCTGCAGGTAACTTGACTTAGAATGTGAAGTTGTAAGCTGCAATTGTGCCAACGGTCAAGATTTGTACCATCAACATGCTGTGTCGCGTGCTATGCTGGCAACAAAGTTTATGGTGTAATGGAGGCGACAAATTTAATTCCTACTTTTGTTTTTTTGGACAAGAATTAAGTGAGACAAACTTAGTATAGTTTATTAGATTTCAACACGTTTGTTGATATAGTGGCCACATGCCAAGTACCAGAAGAAGGTTGAAAAGATGACAAGTTTAGAGAGGTCCCTTAGAGGTCCGACAGAATTACTTTCGATGGTTAAGATAGTGAGGGTAGGAGAGAGAGCAAATTAACAAAGGCTAACTAAGTGTGTATGAATGAGTACTTGGTGAAGAGTCTTCCTCTTCTTATATGGGCCTGTCGTTCCTGTCTCTTTCCGGTATGTATTTAGGGACTTCCCTCTCAAATGTTGTGAAGGCATGGATGATTCTCCTTCGAATATTAGGGGAGGTTTTCTGGTGTGGCAAAGCCGTTATCTGACCTAGCAAGAGGGGGAATAGGTGGGAGCACGTCTTATGGAGGCATAGGTGTAGCATGATCCTAGAATAGGGTTAGGTCTTTGGACCAGATCAACGGGCTTTTGCTTAGCCCGCCGGTTCTAGTGTCCCCTGACAGGCCGACAGGTTCTTTGACAGATGAGCATTATGGCCCTTCGATAGTGGATGGTTGGGCTGTAATTCCCAAGGGGGCCTAAGGTAGACGTGCCTTATGGGTGCTTTGGTGGTTGGGTAGTTCAATCGTGTTTGGGCTAGAGGAGTTCTAGGGTAGATGGAGTAGTCTCCTAATTTTCTGGGCAACTTAACTATCGGTCGCTCGATGCGAATTTCAGCATGTAGGTGAGTACTCAACAGGTAGACCTTAGATACGCTATAGTGCATTTTCTCATCCCTCAAAACTTGCATTAAGATGCTATGTATTATTTAATACTGGCTGCAGTGTCAGGCGTGGAAATTTGATAGTTATATCTTTATCAGGCAAAAGTGGAAGGCCGTGTGCCATTGAACCTCCTGAATGGTCTTAATAATTAGAATTTATACTATCCAAATTTCAATTGCTGGAGTAGAAACAGTAACACTTCTCAAGGAAGAGCGAGAGGAACGTTGTGAGAAGAATAGAGTCCTACAAAGCAACTTTGGCTTTGTGGAATTGTAAATGCTAGGTGCAAGAAACCAAAATGGTGTTGCTATATTTTGGAATTTTGGTGTTTATATAGAAAAATAATATCGTAATGAGCTTTGGGATGCAAATAATTTATGAATAGAAAAATGACAAAAAAGGATCACAAACAGCAGGCTAGGTCATATATCTCTTTTTGGGAAAGGATGTCACCTTACGGTTTAAAAGGGAATCGGAAGCTCGTAATATGTCTACCCACTTGAAGGTGCAATAGGAATTGGAATTAGCTGTTATTAGGCTGTAATTTCCTGCAGCCTAAGAAAGGGGTTCTCAGAGAAAGTGGGCCTGCAACCTTCCTCTCTTAGGTTGCCCAAATTTCAGGGGTCCTCATCCTGCATGTTGAGGAAACAAGCACTAAAAAAAAAAAGGAAAAAAAAAAAAAAAAAATAGAGAAACATTGTCAGCTTATAAGATTTTTATAGAATCACTACTTTTTGTATAGTGGCTTCTTTTATAATTGAATAAGTTGCTAGGTACAGCTCATTTTCACTGTTGGAAAGGCAGCACTTTGTGCAAAAAGCTCAATTCCATCAATTTCAGATGCCATTTCTCCCTAGTATATTTAATTGCCAATTTGCCAGGAACTACAAACTGACCTGTACAACAAACTTCTAATCAGCTTCAAGATTCCCTATAACGTGGGAAACCTGCTCAATCCTCTTATCACCTCTGCAAACTAATAAATATAATTTACACTTAACATCGAGCAGCTTAATCGTTCAACCTACAAAACTGGACCTGCAAAAGATGTGAATAATTACAAGCAAACCAAACTCCCAAACTCCATCAGGAAAACCATCAATGCTTCTTTTCTCAGCTTTCTGAGTAGCTCTTGCTGCTCCTGTCTTTATTTGTGTTTGCTAATATGGAGATGTTGTACCCCTTTACACGTCATCATTTGACATCCTGTTGGACCAGATAATCTCGATTTCGAGCGTTCGAGAAGAGCCATCTTTGTTGCTGTCATGATTAAGGCTGAATAATCCGCTGTATACTCCTTCACTCACAACTTTGTCAATTTGGATGGTCACTCTTCCCAGTGTTGTCTGAAAAAGCCACCATTGTCAATCAGAAACATGAAAGCAACAACTTACCCAGACAAAAAAAGAAAAAAAAAGAAAAGAAAAGAAGCAATACTACTTTAGCGGGGATTGAACTACCATTGTGGCCAACAACAGTTTTCCACAACAAAGTATAAAGGGCACAGTAACAAGCAAAGGTTTATGGTAATGAACTGCTTATGCTTTTTCAGTAGATTAAGCGACTGCATGGTGATGGCAATGTGCATGAGTGGCTTAACCAGGTGATAAGGACATTGCTAAAAGCATGTAAATGGTATCTGATTACCTTCCCAAAAGTATTTTTGCTTTTGCAAATGATGTGGAGCTTTTGTCCCTTTGGAGGTACATCAAATGCCCATGTAAACCCTTCTTTCCATTCAGGCGAGGTGCTGTGGCTCACTACCTAATAATGATAAAGTAAAATATTAGTTTGAGAGTACTTGGAAGCTGAATGAAATATTAGATCTAATAACCACTTGACATGGCATGCAATGTGAAACATCTTTCAACAAGTCTATAGAGTACAATTTCTTGAACTGTGCAATGTGCAGAAGAAACATGCATAGTCCTACAGTACACCACTAGTGGTATGAAATTGAGTTGAACTTTAAAATTTGGAGATACTGCAATTTATAAAACTTTAAGAACCAAAATTAAAATTAGAAACCATTTTACAGAAAATAAAGCACACACATGCACACACAAGAAGAAAAGAAACTGTGTCAGAGCATGATCATAATCTTAAAAAGCTTATTCTCCAAACCTTAGGCGGTTGAAGTAACATGAGTATGAAAAGGTAAAATTTCATATATGGGTAAAGGATATAGTTTGTGTGCACACACATATTTACATGCTTTTAAATAATTCAAACCAACTAACATGCCATGAAATCTTTTTCGACAAACAAGCTTTGGGAAAACAAAAATAAATGATTAAATTTACTATTAAATTTTTAAAACAACTAATTATTTAATATGGTATTAGAGCAATGATTCTGAATTTGAACATTGACTCTACATCTTATCTCTCATTTCAGCTAAATATTAATGTATTGGGTCCTACTTATTGAGGGAGTGTATGAGCTTATATGTGAGGAGAAGTATTAGAATATTAATTAAATATTAAATATTATATTTTTCTATTAATTTAAACTTTTGAGATAATTGATGATTTAACAAAGACCACTTGATAATTTCTTTCTTCAAAAAGGAAGTGAAAAATACAAGGGAAAAACTCATTGTTGTTACACCGTAGATCTTAGAACCTCCCTAGAGTTTAGTTTGTAAAACACAACCTTTTTTGGTAAGATTCAAGATGTAAGTCAGCATTTTTAGTTAATAGCCAATCACATTATGTGACATCATGAATTAACTGTAGAACTTCTTCAACCACAAAATCCTCCTATATAAGCTAAATTAACTTGCTTTTTCTTACATGAAAAAAAAAAATATTGGATTTTCTTTATATATTATAAATAAGTAAGTGATAGAATGAAGAAAAAGTATAAAAATGTTTAGTATAATATTTTTGCGTTGGCTAGGAGGTCAAGTGTAGTTTAGATGTTAGCTTTTACACTTTGGACATTATTGTGAGGGGGTTAAGTGTTACAAACTAAGCTTTTAGGGAGTTCGATATTTTAATTCTGAATCTCATAAGGTCAAAATATATTTACCCAAAGTATATGTTTGATTGTTGTGTAATTCATAAATCATGGAATGCTCTTATGTGAGAAGATGCATGTAAATTATAACAAAATGACATGACTAATGGTTTTATGTGGCAAAAAGAAAGTGTTAAAAAGGGAACTGTGCGCACTTGTGTGCGTATGAGATAGAGAGATATTAAAGGGAAGAGAGTGCTAGGAGCATAAAATTTTGAATGATGAAGAAGCAAAAGCTGGCAACTTATCATAATTATCAGCATACATTTCACAATTAATACAAATAATAGAGGAAAATAGAGCAATTGACACGTGATGTAATCCTCGTATCCTGGCTTCCCAAGTTTTTTTTTTTTTTTTCATCATTTTAATCAATAGAAGAATGTGTTATTCCTACAAATCCCACACCTATTATAGATCGAAGCCCAAACCTCTTTCTTGGATGAGAGGAGAGGTAGGTTACAAAGTCAATGCTCTGCCCAAGCTTCAGTTATATTAGAAATAAATGTAGAGTGATATATAAGATGTGCAATTTTTTCACTTCTCCTGTTAACTATGTGCTATTTAATTTAAAGGTAAAGTAAGATTTGAGCAAAGAAAGAAAACATCGCATGCATTGCCAATGAGACTAATGTAAGTGGCAGCTCAATGTTCTCCCAAATCATTCAAAGAACAATAATATTCTAGAACACTTCGTTCACTTATGACTGGATTGCAACTCTGAAGGCAATCAAAACATAGGGACTCACCAGCAGATGAAAACAATCCAACAAAAAGCAACAATGCACATTCCTAAAATTCCATCAGATCAATATCTCAGCACTCTACCCAAAAGTAGGATTATTTACGCATATGATCAGCAAGGAAATAAACAGTTTGTTTTGGAATATCTCGACTCAGTGGAAGAAATACCTTGGTTTGTCTTGGAGGACCATTGCCTATTGTCAATCTACAAAAGGCATTTGTGCCTCCCATGGCCTGCTTCAGGTTGTTCCCACGCTTAATAGTAACAGTCAAACAGCCTGGAAAGCAGTGCAACAGGCTGTCTGCTCTGTCATGGAAACTTGGCGGGCAGGTCTTCATGAGCATTTGCAGGATGGGAATTGCTTCGGCTGCAATCATGGCCTGTGACTTCGCAACATCTATTGGAATGGTTGACCAAGAATGTTTTAACAAGCATAGGGTATCCAATACAGAATCCTGAGCTGCCTCATTACCAGATTTAAGTGCTCCTACCAAATGGGGAATGCAGAGAGTTGCTGCTTCGGAGGTATGGAGCTTAGGAAAGTTAGTAAATATCACATTTAAGGTTCTCAAAACCTCTTCATTGATAGTTGCTGTGGACCACAACTCTCTCTCTAGTGCAGCTGCAAAACAAAGCATTGGCTCAATGTCTAAGTTTGTGAAATAATATATTAACATATTAAAAAAGAAAAAAGAAAAAAGAACAGAAAAAAGAAAAAAGAAAAAAAGAAGAGGATTAGACTGCTTCGATTGTAACTCACCTGTCAAAGATCTGATGAGCTCATTTGACACATATTCTTGGAGCGTGTGATTAGAAAATAAAAATTTGATCAGCAGTGCTGCCTGCCCAGAAACTTCTGGATTAGGAGAAAGCAATAATTCCTGAACTACCAATATGCCACCTGCTTCTGCAACAGCTCGCCTGTTAGTTCTGCTGCGCATGACGAAGTTTTGCAATGCACAAATCGCCACCATCTTCATTTCTTCTGTTGGTTGATCTTCAAGCAAGCTTATTAATGCACGACATGCAGAAACAGAATCACTAGCTCTAGCAAGTCCTTCATGTTGAGAGAGGTCCCCAAGGGCAAGAGCTGCAAGGAGCTTGCCAGATTGTGACCTGGTTTGTGGGTCAAGAAGATATTGTGATAAAGGTGCTATTGCATATTTGGAAACCTTCATCTCTCGTACCCTCACATTGTTAAATAGGGCTTCAAGTAATCTTCCCGAAGGTTCTTCACACTGATGAGATCTTAAAAGGTCCAGCAAAGCATCTATTGCACCAGCTTCAGTCATCTGTTCAGCACTTGAAGCGTCGCTCCTTTCATGAACAAGCAAGGCATTAAGGGCCACTGTGATAGTGCTCTCCAGTGTTGAGTGCAACATTTTCACAAGAACAACCAGAGGAACTTTAAAGTAATACTCAGCATTAAAACTCAGAACATTAGAGAGAACCAAAGCAGCTGATTCCCACAATGTATGAGGTGGCTGAGGGTCATCTTGAATTATAACCTTTGCAAGCTCAAAAATTCCTCCAGCATCAGCAACTGCCTTTGGCCAGCTTGTGGATATTTTTTCCAATGCTTTTATTGCTGTTTGCTGTAAGTTCAATATTCCAATTCCAGCAAGCTGCACAAGAGGTACAACAGCATTTTTTGTTGTAATATCTTGCTGAAAATGTTCCTGAGCAAGAAGATAAGCGAGCAATTCTGTGCCAAGCTGCTGGATGGCTTGAGATGGGGATTCCAGAAACGAAATCAGAGGCTCAATGACTTGACTGGGAGTAAGTTTCAAAGTTGCAAGGCTCTGTGGCTTCTCTAAAATATTTACTAGTGCCTGCAAGGAACTGTGCTGTCCCCACAAATCGAAATCTGGACGAAGCAAAACCAGGAATAGAGGTTCTACTATTTTTGCGGCAGCTGTGCTTCTAGCAATTGCATTACTATTTGTTAAAATGCGGAACAGTTCTGCAATTGAGGAACATAATGAACTAGGTGCAAGAGGGAGTAGCTCAAGACAATTATCAATAATGCCAGCTTTGACCATATCCAATTTGCGTGGAGTCCGGTCTTTCCCCAACTTTATGAGAGCACAGATGCTAGCCTCAATGAGTCGATGATTTGTCCCAGAAACTAAGCCAACAAGGAGATCCACAACATCGCAGGCTGCTGCAAGCTCCACCTGCTGTTCATCATCCAACAATCTTTCAAAAGCACAAACCCCAGATTCTACTGCTGTACTTGAATCAGACTGCATGAGCAATACAAGGGGTTGTATGCATTCAGAGGCAATTGGGTTTTCTCTGAATTTAGTATTACCAAACAGAACACAACAGAGTTGCGCAGCATTTCTCTTTAATTCTAAGGATGAGGAGGAAGATAATACTTTGTATAAACTCTCTAGTGGGTTTCCTTCCACATCAGTCAACAAGGCTGCTTTAGAAGAACTTCCTGAAGTCAGCTTGATTAAGGCAACAAGAGCAGCCTCTTGCTCACTTGCTGATGCAGCATTAAGCATGTCAACCAATGGCTGAATAGCCTGCCAAGCTAATTCAGAATCTCTGATGTTCTCAGCATCAAAAAGCTCATGGAGAGCCCGTGCAGCACTGAATCTAGCACTTCTGGACCCCAGACGCAGAACAGCTATGAGTTGATTTAAGGAACTAGCTGATGCTTCATATCGAATAAGATCAGAATTGCTAAACAATATTCTCAGTAGTTCAGATATAGTAGCCTCCGTCGAGTCTTGGGGGCTTAAAGACAGGTACTTTGTCAGAGCATCCAGAGCTCCAGCTTCAGCCATGATTAATTTGTTTGTATCACTTCCAGATGCAATACGAGTCAAGAGCTGAATAGCTATTGGAGGGGCACCTGGCCTATCTGGAATTGGTCTCAAGAGATCCACCAACAGAGGTATAGATTTGCGTGCAGTGGAGCCAACTCTTACATCTTCAATTTCAAAAAGGCGCTCCAGTACAACTTGATCAGGATTTCGTGCCAGAAAAAATTCTTCTGATAAAGCAACAAGATTCGGCATATCCGACTCCACATAACCAATTAGGGTTATTAACCCAGCAACAGCGCCTGAATTTGCAACTGCAAGATTTATTCCCTTACTACCATTACAAATAAGACTGGCTGTTGTCTGGGCAGCAAAGAATCTATCGATCACTTCATCAGATCTCAGCAAAAGAGCAAGTGAAGGTATGATTCGCATAGTTGCAGGAGACAAAACAACATTTGGATCTTGGAACAAAATAGCCAGGAGCAGGGAACTAATCCATATACCTTCTGTATCCTCATATTCTGCCTGTTAATGAAGAATATTGTTTGGTTCAGCCACAAAAACCAAGTCAAAGCATTCTCAAAGCATTCTTAAACTTAAACTAAAGAATGCATACCAGTATATCAACTATGAAATAAAAGCTACAAAAACTACTAAAAAGAATAAGAAACTAATACATTTTATCTGGGAATGAGAATCTAGCATGCACAATTCTGGTGGGAACACCAGTATTTCAGGAAATATTCTTTTCATTACATGTTAGACTCATCTTAAAAGCCTTCAAGTCCATTACTACATGTGCAAACTTTTTAAAAGACACTGAAACCCTCTCCTCTTCAACATCCCCCCCACCCCTTTCTCTCCATTGTTCTTCTCTCCTTTCTCAATTTCAGTCCCATGTCACACTATTCAAATACTGATCTGAGCTTCACATCACTTCCACGGCACAATCTGTATTTGCAAAAAATGTAGAGACATATTCATATGGCAGAGAAATAACCTTTCAGTATTCAAGTTACATGCAATGGGTCTCTAATTTGAATAAGGTAGACTTTGAAAGAAAAAATGAAACAACGAGTTTTACAATAAAATTTCTACTATAAGCCTTAAGTTATAAATTCAGGGTCCACTGCCTGGTGCAATGGTGAAGTCTTGGGCCACTTATTGCAAAAATTGTTGAAATGTAGGAACATATCCAAGCCACCCCTCCAAGGATTCCACTTAGGTGTGACCAAAACTGGGTGATAACCTTTATATAGTGTATAGATAAAATCAACAACATCTCTTAAGCATGGATAAGATTCAATATGATAACATGTCTCACATTTTAAAGAGCTTATCAACTTATGCCAGATTTATTTTTTCAACATCATTGATCACTGATAACATATGTTTAATTCATACTATAGCCAGTAACAAGTCTTGTAAGACTCATCCCATAGAACAGTAAAGCAAAAGGTCAAGCAGTACTCATTGAAGGAAAAACTCTTAGCCACTAGAATATCTAAATCTGGATATACCTGTGGATTGGAAGTGTAGGTTGCAAGCTTGTCACAGAGGGCCTCAACTCCACCAGCTTCCATAATAGTGAGTTTGTTATTTGCACAGAAGGAAGCAATTATTGATAGCAACCACAAGGCAACAGTGCCCCCCAAGACAGTGGCTGGATCAGGAACATCAAACTCATCTCCTTCAGGGAATGCAGTTCTTTCCATATAACCTTTCGGAGTTCTGACTTCGATTTCTATAGAGGAAGAGTTAGAATTTTGCTTCATCATTTCCACTAAAGCATATATAAGTGGTTTTAAATATCCAGACACATCAAGTGCTTCCAGTGACTGCTGTTTGTGTTCTTTTACAGCACAAATGAGCAGTGAAGACCCTCCAACTCTCACTTCTAAACTGGATGAGTTCAGTATCCTATTAGCTAGTGAACCCATGGATCTTGATCTTGCAACCAACAAGTCAGCCACTACAACCGGTTGGTCCCGGCAAAATCTAGACAAAATTTCTATGGCCTTATCTTGCACAGGAGGAGGCCCCTCAGCCAGACAGTAAACGAGAGGCTCTAAGCTTGAGGGAACTTCTGCTAGGGCAGACCATGGAGGGTAAGTTAAGTGCACACCTTGTTTTGTCCTAACCAGGAGTGCAACTACTTCTAAAACATCAGCAGCATCAGCTCCATCCATATCCATTGCACTTAAACAATCAACAAGCGCTAGTACAGCAAAGCGGCACTGAGAATTTCCTGTCAGTACATCACCTACTGGAAAATGTTTAAGCAATTGGTGGAGGGCACGTGAAGCATTCTGCTTACCTTCTGATGTTCCTTCTCCCAGTACTCTTGTCAAAGCTGAAACAATATCTTCTGTAAGGGCTTCTGCAGCAATCTGCGAATCAGAGAGAAGATTGGCCAGTGCAGCCACTGCAGTTTCTGCAGCATCAATAGAAGAAGTCTTAGCCAACTTGATTAGAGGCTTGACATCCCCTACAGCAAGATAAGACATCTTGTTCGTAGTTTTAGTCTTGGTTGGACGGGACAGAGCACCCAATGCCCGAGCGGACTGCGTTGCAACAACTTGAGTTGTGCTGGTTAAAAGCTTCATGCAAGGATGAACAATCTCATCAGTTGCAAGACTATCACAAATATCTTGCCTTGTGCTGAACAGGTCAGCAAGGACAGAAGCTGCATGCTCTTGGGATTCTTCATTTGATGAGTTAAGAACCTCGACAAGAGACCTCAGCCCTTTGTTAGCTGCAGAACCCTTATGCACAAGATCCTTGTGTGATGCCATTGTAAGTACATGGCCCAAAACTTTAATTGTATGGGCCTTTGAGCTTGGAGAATCTCCTAGGAGCAAAGCCAGTAACTGATTTATCGTGGCAGAATCAGCTGTTCGGATAAGCTTTGTCAGTGCCAAAGCTGAGGCTTCTTGCCCTCTTGATCCACCACTTTTTAGAAGCCATAAGAATGCTGGGATGGCTCCAGCACTCTCAACACAGGCGCGAATGTCTTCACTGTGACAGCACAAGTTCCACAGAACATGTGCTGCATCCTCCTTTGCCTTCTGAGATCCTGTCTCCAACAACTGCACCAGTGGAGGAATACCACCAGCAGCAGTGATGGCCCACTTGCTGTCATCGACTTGGTCAGCCAAGATTGCAAGCAACTGAACGGCATACTCTTGATGCTGCTCACTGGCTAAGCCCAGCAATGATATCAGTAACTGAATTCCTTCTCTCTTTCGAATTGCATCCCAGATGCCTGCACCATCACAGCATAAGTTTGTTAAAGACAGTATCAAATACTCTTGCACATCAGCAACAGCCATTGTTATCAGTCCAGTAAGCACCCTCTTTGCTTCTGCATGACTGAGACATCTTGAGAGATAGATATTGCCATATAGGCTAGCCATAGCCTCAAGGACACGCTCTTGGACCAGCTTATTATCACGAGGCTTTAGTAGCATTACAAGAATATCTTCTAAATGCGTCACATCAAAAGGTTCGTTGTTTGCATCAGAGTTGTCCTCAAAGACCATCAGAGTGTAGGCAAGTGCTCCAACTATATCAGCAACTGGCGCAGCTAGGCGAGGGGACTGTGAAAGTTCTCCAAGATATAGTATTAAAGCAGACATCCCACCACAGATATTAGCTAAAGCTCGTGTTGCATGTCCCTGTAAAGCCTGGCCACATTCACCTTGCATACACTCTTTAGAAGGAGCAACTATTGCCCCAATAAGAACCGGAAGACCATCAACATCCACAATTGCTTTCTTTGCCCTGCTTGACTTTGAAGAAAGAGCCTCTAAAGCATCAGCAGCACTAGCACGAACAGAAATATCATTTTCCTGGCCCACGAGCCAAAGCAAGGCTTTGACAGCTCCAGAATCTATTACTTTTGGGATGCTATCACTGAAAGCTAACATCAGACGGGCCAACAGAGAAGCTGCATTGGACTGAGAAGCAGCATTATCAGAAGACAGAATACCCACAATGATATCTACTCCTCCAGCCTCAAGTGTCGCTCTCCAGTAACCATCCTTATCACCACAAAGATTTCTCAAAGCCCCAGTAACAAATCCCTCAACCACTTTGTCCTGCTTGTTCTTTGGATTTAGCTGATCCCACAAGGTTGGTACAACACCTTCTGTAACAAATATTTTCACACCAACATGATCATCTGAAAGCCCACCAGAGGAAACTTCATATATTGCCTCTGCTGCTGCCTTCCTAGCCTCAGTTGATTCAGACTTCAAGAGTGAGAGTAATGGTGGAATGCACCCACCTAGAAGCACCTTCAGCCGCAAGTCTTCATCTTTGCACAGAAGACTAAGAGTTGCAGCAACATTAACTTTTGCTACGGGGGTGCCACTCCGGAGAATGCTTATGAATAATGGCATTGCTTGGCCATGGGAACCAATAAGCATCCTAGCTTCTTTTCTTGCTCTAGCAATACCTAGCAAACGTGCTGTAATAAGTTCTTTCTCATTTTGTGACGACATGTTGGCATGTAGTTGCTCAACAAAATGTGCAACAGTAGCCATCGTGTCTTCTGGATCATCCATAGTTGCTGTTCCATTTAATTCCCTGGATGTAATGAGAAAATTCAGTATTCAAAGTTAACAACGCATACAATATATATATATATATCCCAAATAGATTACAAAAATATTTCAATGAATTAAAGTTAGGAGCTCATTATAATTTTCTTTTGATTTTCTCTTTCAATTTATCATCAATACAGGTGTATAACAGATTTACTCTCAAAAGTGCAAAAAGTGCTAAATTGGTTACCACATTAAGGAGATCAAATAAAGAGAAAATGCTAACCTAGGCCGAGAAGTAGAAGAGGATAGGAACTCTCGTGGTTCAGGGGAGGGAGGTTTTGACATTTCCACCAAAACACCACTTCAACTCTCTCTTGGGCGACCTGCAAAACAAGCCAACCTATCAATTCTACTAAACTAAATGAATCCTGGATATGAATACTACATAAATATGCTCATACTAAAAATCATAAAAACCAAGACTAAGATCCAAGAGTGAGATCCTATACGTGTAAGTGTGTGTATGTGTAAATGTCAGTCTCTGGTTAATAGTTGCATATTGTCCCATTCAAATTTCCTTTTCAATTGCTCATACCCTCCAATCCTTTAAAATGAAATATCCCAAAGCTATCATAAAGCTGCAAATCCCAAATCCAAACGCCACACAGTTTGCCGATCTTTTACTGACAATTGAAAGAGGGGGGAAGTCGGGAACAACTAACCAATTTACAAGTTATATTTCCTATGTGCTTTTTTTAATTCCCAAAAAAATAAATAAATAAAATTTCCCAGCATCACAAATGATTGCAGCACCCAATTTAAGCAACCCCCAAAATCCAAACCCTTGTTTAGTTGTTTAGCACTCTCAAATCAGAGCCCCAACAAACGAACTTTCACAATATCCATTTCCCATAAGCCTGTCCACTCCAGATCCCAAAAAAATCACTAAAACATTATCACAAAACACGACCCAGAATTTAGAACTGATACAATAGCAGCTCAGATTGCAACATATCCTCCAACCATCAAGCAGGACCAACATAGCAATCAAAAATTGACAACATTCATTAAGATCAAATCGACACAAGAAAATACCTCACCGGACACTGCAAATGCCCAAGAACTCCCTCTTCGTTACTTCCAAGAAACCCAGCTTCTCCGCCTGAGCAGCATCAACACCTCAATTCCTCACCATCCAATTCCAAATTCTCATGGAGTTCACACAAATTCTGCTTCAAAAAGAAAAATAGTGTAAATGGTGCAAGGCAAGCTCACACATTCTAAGCTTCCCCAACAAGTTTCCAAATCAAACTCATCCAACAACGACAAACATCGATCATGGTTTTGTCAAATTCAGATCTTCATGCAACTGGAACAATTTACAAGAAATTCAGCGTCCACAAAGACGACTTAATAGTGACTAAACATGAATAAAAAATTAGAAAAAATGTACGGAGATCGGATCAGAGAGAGCATCACAGAATCTAGGGCAACAGAAACGTCCTTTTCTAACTGTCATCCAAATCACACAAAGTAACAAAAAAAATGTACAACAAAATCAAAAAAAAAAACACTACCAGGGAATTCACTTTGAGAAAGACCCAACCGAGAGCTACGTCAATGGAGGTAGAACCAGCGTTATTGAGTGAGAGTGTGTGTGAGAGAGAGACTGAGAGAGAGAGAGCGAAAGAGAGAGGGCGACAGTGAGTCCGAGTCTTTTCGCTTCTTTTCCATGTGTGAGTGACACCATGTGTTTGTTTTCCTGTCTGTTCTCTTTTCCTTTATTTTTTTATTTTTATTTGTTATGTAATTTTTTATTTGATCTTTTTGGGATTTACTTTTTATTGGCGGAGGATGGGAAGAGTATCAGCGAGCGAGAGTAAGTTTGTAGAGTGCGGAAGAAAACGAAGCCCGATTGGTTCCGATTGCTGTTAGTCAATTTAATTCCTGTTTTCTTGGGATTCGTTTTTTTTTGGTTTTTTATCTGTTAACATTTTTTTTTTTTATTCATTCATTAGAATTTGTTTGGACATGGAGATTACGTTTTCAACTGTCATATATTTGTTGGAGTTTTAGCAAATTTTTCTTGAAGGGGAAATTATATTTTTTTTTTATGAAACTATAACTTATTGTCACTTTTTTCTATGAACTACTAACTGTAAGTCTGTAACACTCGATCTCCTGAACTATCATTTTGTGCCCAAAACTCCTATTCTGTCAATCAAAGGCTCATTTCATCTGTCAAAGACATTAACTCAGACAGTCTACTTTTCACTTTACCCCATGAATTATAATTCATTGTCAATTTGTCTCCATGAACTACAACGCACTATCACTTTAACCGTCTAAGTTAACCAATTTAACTGACAGAATAAGAGTTTTGAACATAAAATAGTAATTCATAGGGTCAGGTGTCACAGTTAGTAGTTCACATGGGTAAAGTAAAAATATATTGAAATTCATGGGGAAAAATGTAGTCTACCCTTTCTTTAATTTAGGAGCCAAACTATTTTTCATTCTTATTCAAATTCATTCCACAATAACTTTTTTTATTCTATAAAACACAGAGAATAATAAAATTAAAAAAAAAATAAATAAATCATTTAAATATTTATTCAAATAAATGTCAAGAAAAAAAAAATCACTTACTACCAGAGTATGCCTACTAAGGTACGTCACTTTATCTCATTCTCCGTTTCCCTGTTGCTATTTAGGAAAATAAAATACGTTTCTTTCAAAAGAATGATCTCCATTCTATTTTCTCTTTTTCGAACGAAATTACCGACTTGACCGTTTGAGACACTGTCGATCGTTGGCCTCCATCTTTTGCAGGAAGCCCTTAGTATCATCAAAGATTCAAAGTAAAATCTATATGTATTTGTTTATATTTGCCATGTGAAGTAGTCTTATTCTGAGTCTAAAAGAAAGCAGAAAAAATCATGCTTACGACTAAATCACTATTTGATAACGTAATGAGTGGTGGTTTGTAAATTAAAGGAAAATGATAGTAATATATAAAGTATAATGGTTGAATTATTGAATGTTGATTGAGTGACGCATTATATGTCTTACATATGTATTGTGTAAAGCAAGAAATCAATGTAAACAAATCTAGACATGACAATATATAATGAGTGTAGGATAGATAGCTATCATTTGCAAATCTCCTACTTATAAAGAAGATTAAATGATTTATTTCAGAAAATAAAAGATGGAAAAATTCAAAACTCTTATCCAATCAAAATCTACCATGTGTATCAGAAAATGCCAATAAGCATTAAAATTCAATGTCTTACTTTATGTTTTCGGATAGATCATTGAACTTTTCTCCCAGCCCCGTCAATCATGCTTAATTAGTTTGGTGGCATAAGCCTTGACTTAGGTAGATTGTAACTTGAAAAATCAAGTGGCTTATAGAAAATTGCTTTCTACGCAAACAATAATAATAAAAGGCAAAATAATTCACTAGTTTTACAGTTTGTGTTTCACTTAGCTTCGTTTGTTTGAGCGTAAAACTTTTTTTCCTAGAAGAATGTTTTTTTTTTTTTTTTTTTGGGCGTTTGAGATAGGTGAAAATCTTGAGGTAATTGTGGAAAAATTGTGTTTATGGAAAAATTTCTGATTCTGATATTCCATAATTGAGGTATTGGATGAATTGAAGTTGCTAATTATTTAGATTGCTATAAGGGGTAATAGCAATCTAAATAATTAAATTTGAAAAAAAAAAATTGCTTAATTTGTTCACTTATGCTACGTAGTATATTCATGTGAACTGTCACGTCAATTTATAAAAAAAGTTTGTAGTAATTAAAAACTTGAAGTACCTCAAATATTCTCCAATTATTTAATGGGGGTTCAATTGTAGATAACATTTATATTAATTTGTTATCATTTAGAGCATGTTTGGAATTGCATTTGAGAAATAGAACTTTTAAGTCAAAAAAAGTTTTTGGGTAAAATCTTCATTTTTAAACTTTTACCAAAAGTGTTTTTTTGACCATTTTTAAGTTTTTTGAACCCTTAAAAGCGCTTTTAATTTTTTTACCAAATGAGTATTTTTTTCTTTAAATAGACTTTTTGAGTATTAAAAGCACTTTTAGGCCTCTCAAACGCAATCTACGAAAATCAAACTTAGGTATGAGTATCGAATATATATTTCAGTCTATTGTTTATTAATCCGATTAATTTACGCATGCAGAAGACGGGAGTCTAAACATGTCATGATCAAAATCTAGATTTCAGGAATCGTTTTCTTACAGATGTTTGACGATAATAGGCTATTCTTGGATCTTGTCAATTTAATTATATTTTAAACACTCTTTGAAAAATAAATGTGGATCTTAGCCAAGCATTTTGTCAAGCATTAAGTGGAACCCAGCTAGGATATATAAATTATACTCATGCCAGCCTTTTTTTGTTTTTGTTTTTCTAAGCAGTTATATATTTAAAACAAAAAACACCAATAAAAAATGATGCCATTTATTATTATTTTACAAATATGGGATCCGTCGAAAAAAGCATAAGTCCACTGTCGGTAAGTTTATAGAATTATCGACGTTTGTAAGAGTCCGTAAGTCCTTTCATGAATAAAGTGAGTCTGTCTGGTTTGATTTGTTCGTCTGACTCATCCCATCACATGTGGATACGAAGAGCAGGGATCTCATGTGTAAAAAATGCAATAATATGACCTGTACTATTTATCTGTACAGTGCAAATGACAGATGGAGATATTTAATAAGATATCTTACAATTAATTAAACTATTTTGCCCATATTGCACGTGGTTTAGATTCAAGTTCATCCATTAACTTTCAGGTTAATTTGACCCCTCTGTTAATATTTTGTTTTTTCCTTTTCTTTATTGGATAATAAGAACCTAAACCTAAACCCATAGAATTGGACTTGTTTTGAGAATTGAATTACTGTTTAAATGGGAGGCTGAGAAATGAAGCGACTTGGGAACAATCGAACAAGATAATGTAACTATAACAACCAACCAAACCACCTCAAAGTATTGTTCCTATCTTCACAACACAGTGGAGCCTACAGCTACTGCCATGGTTGACAGGCAAATTAAGATGAAGTTCTTGCACCCATAGTTTTCTATTAAATTTGGTCGGGTGAATTTTTTCAAATATAACTATCTATTAAGTTGGTAAGTAAAAATTATATGCATTAGAAAAAGTTTCTTAAATTCAAGTTGCGTTTGGTAACGATTTCGTTTCAATACTAATCCTCATTATTTTAATATTCTCTTACTTTTCACATCACATAAATTATTTTTTATTACTATTCATTTTTTCAAACTAAACATTCTTATCTTTTTACTTTTTTTAAAAAAAAATTCTTATATTTTTTACTTTTTTAACTCAATCAAATTTTACTACGATATCAAACTACTGAAACCCTAAAACATTTTACCAAACGGACTCACAGTAAAACTTTGTAAGTAATGGCATTATGCCATTATGCCATTGCGTAACTTTTTATGGAAAATTGTACTGGTCTTATTAAATGACTAGTCAAGGTTGCAATTAAAATTTCACAAAATTACAGATAAAGTCAATTTATTTTATTACAAAATAACATAAAATTTAACGCTCACGAATATTTTTATAATTATTTTGCTCATGTTCTTCGTTAAATGTTACAGTAGCCACTCATCCTGATATTTTGCATGAACAGACTCGTCACGAGGCTACTGATGGGATGGTTTAACGGACTCTGGCGACGTGGCCCAACGGCTGATACGAGTCTTCAGGAAAATGAAAGTTAATGGCGTACAGATCTGCAATGTCACCTCCCACAGTGTGACGTTGGATTTCTGCCTCTGGATTATTCAATATCTCATTATATATATTTATATAATGAGATATTAATAGATTTCGGATTTCTTAATCATATCTGCAAGCATCAGAAACCACTAAGCATTACGGGCTCAAAGCCTTTTTGGCCCAATACCATTGCAGACCCTAAAAAAACGTCCCACAAAGTGTTAAAAGTCCCGAAAACAATTCCTTCTTCAAGATTGATGTCGAATTTTTATGGTTATAGAATATGATTTCTTACAAATTGACATGGTTGATAACGCGTCACTCACACATCAACCACTAACTGACGTCATGTAAACCAGGGCCGGCTAGATAAATTTTAAAGTCTAAGGAGACAAAATTAAGTAATTTTTTTTTAATATTAATTTAATTTTGTAATATATATTTTTATTTAAATTACCCAATGAATTATTGTTCATTTTTCTTAATTTGTATATTTTGAAAAGCAAAGTAGCAAAATGCATTAAAGTTTGACTTTATGAGGTAATTAATGTTGTTTTTATCATTAATTAAAAAATTGCAACTTTTGGGGGAGGTTCTATTTCTCAATGGGCCTTTTAATATTATTTTTAAGAGCTTTTTGGTTCGTTTGATAAAAAATTTCAGACAGTACTTTGTACTTTTTTATTATGAAGTGACATAAATGTAAAAATAATTTTAAATATTTAGTGTTTTAATTTCAAGATTTGTTTATTAATATTTTTACCCTTTTTTGTTAAAATGAAAAAAAGAAAAAAGAAAAAAGACTACCCTTAAAAGTGTTGTCAATCAAACTTATTTTTTAGGAGAAACTTTATTAAGGATCCCCAAATTTTCATCAGTTTTGAAATACCCTCCTTGAACTTCAAAATCTATCAATTTAGTCCCATGAACTATCAATTGCTTTTAATTTGCACAATTCCGTTAATTTTAGCCGTTAAAAGTTCAAAAAAGACCAAAATATCCCTGATTTTTAAAATAAAAAAAATAAAAAAAAGTTTTACAAGTTGGAATTTTATACAAAAGTCAGGGGTATAAACGTCATGTGATGTTTAAAATCTGACGGAGGTCCAAATTGAAAGCAATTGAAAGTTCAGGGGACTAAATTGAGAGATTTTGAAGTTCAGGGGAGTATTTCAAAATGGGTGAAAGTTTGAAGGTCCTTAGTGAAGTTTTTCCTATTTTTTAAGGAGGTCTTATATCTTTAAGGGCCTTAAGCAGACAACTGCCTTACTTACTTAGACTTTGAGCTATTACTGTTTACTGATGTAGATTGTCGCATAGCCATAACGGACTTGTAGTAAAATTTGCAATCCCACATTATTCCTTAAGAAAAAAAAAAAATTACTCTGTAAAATACCCTAAAATAGCTAAATTCGCCGTTTTTCTCTTACTTTCTTCTCATAATTGAACCTTCTTCATTGGGTTGAATAATTCATCCCTGGTTCAATCAAAGCACGTACAGCACCCCACTCTATTTGGGAAAAATATAATAATAGTGACACTGCCATCACAGCTATGCAATTGGAATATCTGAGGCTAAAGTACGAACCCACATCTGAGAATCTGTGAAAGATTTAAGCATTGCTTAGCTGGTTCAAACATGTAATCTACATTAATTGGCTTGATTCCATTTCCTATACTCAAATTGGAACTCTCACGTGATGTTTGTTTTTGTTTTTCTCTCTTTGCGCCTCTCTCGTGAAATTGATTAAGTAATTAGCTGTCTTGCAAACTTTGTTGATATTATTTTAACTTTTACAATAAATTTTTTTATAAATAGATGTGCATGACAGCTCATGTCTTACGTCAATTTACATGATAAGCAAGTAATTTAGGTGGCACATATCTTCATAAAATGTAAAATATCATATAAATTTATAAAAAATTGTAATAAAAATTGTAATACTCCAAACATTTTGTAACGGTAAGCATAACTCTATAATTAATTGATAAATCAGCGGTTCAATGTGACAATGTGTATTAAGCACATGCCCCTGCGTGAGATGTTTGTTGTTTTTTCTTCCATTCTTTTACTAATTTAATTTTAACTCTAGAAAGTAGAAAATAACGAAACAAGCGTAGGACTTGCGTTAAATCCCTCGGATTTTTTTTATGTATTACTTTGATGTCGAACTTTTTTTAAGAATATTTTTGGCATCTTTTAATTGAGTAATGCTATAAGTCTTTTTAAAGTCTTTCTACAATCGTTTCAAATGTAATATGACTTTTTAAATTATTATTAAATTTAATATATGATTTATTAACTTTTAATTTTAAAAGTTACATCATATTTTAGAGTCAAAAATTCTAAAAAGATTTATAACATTACTTCTTTCAATCACGTTGCCAAAAAAAAAAACAATCCAACAGATTTGGATCAAGGCAGAAAATAACTTCCATTTTGGAACACAAAATTCAATCAATTAATTAGAAGAAAAACAAATAAAAAAATGTAAATGAATTTAAGATGATAGAGAGGAAAAAGAAGACTTGACAATGACGTCATCATTTTTAAGGAAAACTACTACAAGTATAAGAATTTGGGAAGGCCCCAAACGAGCCCCCACAAAACTATCATGAATAAACATGACAACATTCCTATACATAATGATGTACACAATGTTCTGTTGTAAAACCATCAAGCACCGTTCATCACCCTAATCAAGACCCCCCCACACCTGGTCCCGATTCTGTTGGTTTGACCACATACTAGAATTTTTTTTTTTTTTTTTGTTTCTTGGTCAATACAATTTTATATTTTTCTACGTTCTAATTCTCAATTATCCATGCGCTCGCACAGGCACACTCATAGACTTTTTGTCTCGTGTTACCGCGCGATGCACCCACCAACAAATGTGCAATGTGCCAGCCCCAAATGTCTTTGGGGCAGACCCAACCTTAAAAGGGCTTCTGCATGTACATGAACATATCCTGCAACGGCGACATCTGATTACTGCTCTGAAACTGTGCGCCGAACCCATTGTCCAGGGTGGCATCCATGTAATTAAAGTGGTAGTCTATGGTCTTTTCCCAGCACTTGGGCTCGCTCTGCACCTCGCACGTGAACTCCGGCGACACCACGTGCTCCGAGCAACTCGAATCCGTGTGCAACCTCGGCACTGAATCCGAAGTGTCGAAGTACACGTAATCATCCCCAGCTGCCGTCCGCGTCGCCGCCGGGCCAGAAAGTATTGCAGACGTGGCCCCGCCAATTGTCAGATTTTCCGGCTTCTTGTCCTCCATTTCCGAATCGCTCATTTTTTGCAGGTTGATTCCCTGCTGTTGCTTCTCCGTGGTGCCCTTCTTGTTGTATATGCGGCACAAAACCCAATCGTCCAGCTGCCAAAACCACAACCGTCAGATCAGTCTCTATTGACACAACAACGATTTTTACGCATCAAAATGGAATCATTTCCAATTTTCCATTTTCCATGTCTCTACAGTATAATCTTTATCTATCTATCAGTATCTAATCTGAAGTCAGAAAGAGATAAGAACGAATATTTTCCTTATTTAGAAACCTAATTTCGCTGCGGGACAGGTTTTTGTCACAGTCAGACACTGTGTATGCGAGGTGTTTCCTTTTTGCTGGACCCACGCATATTTCCGGTCTCAGACCACGCCATCGGCTGAGATCTACCATTCAAATCCCATTTGATTGAAAAAATGGGAGATCACAACCGTCAAATTTTTAGATATTTTGAGGCCTGGGGTTTTTACGATATTCAAAAAACTCCACGCGCAGCCAACTCTCAACCAGGGCATGCGAGACCCAGCTGGCATTTAGAAAACGTCAAGGGTAAGATACCCCTACGTGTCGGTCTTTAACCTATTACGCATTCAAAATTACCATTTTGCCCCTGTCAAATACTAAAGAGCTGCGAAAGGTGAATTTGTTATACCCTTAAGCTGTTCTTTTTGCGAGCCGAGCGATCCACATCGGCCAGCCGATACTCATGCATGATCCAGTTAGTTTTCTCTCCTTTGGGGGCTTTTCCGGCATAGAACACCAACGCCTTCTTGATCCCCATCGGCTTCGGATGCCCGATAGGCTTATCAGCTCCGGTCGCCTTCCAGTACCCCGTCCCCGCCGCCCGGTTCGGCCTCGAACCGTTCGGGTATTTCCGGTCCCTCGGCGAAAAGAAGTACCACTCCTTTTCTCCGTACAAGGCCATTCCTGTAAATAGACAAATAATACAAATAAATTAATTAGATTGAACAAATAATTGAAAAATGAAAACTTTATAAGTTATTGAAAATAAAATTACTTGGAAGGTCCCAGGGATCGTATTTGTAGAGATCGATTTCGGCAATAATCGGCACGGCTATTGACTGCGACGCACATTTTCGGCACAGGTAGTGCATCACAAGCTCGTCGTCCGTTGGATGGAACCTGAACCCAGGAGGTAACTGTAACTCCGCGGTCATTTTTGTCTTTTCACACGCTTCTTTTTTGCTCCGCTCGTCGATAGCTCTCTCTCTTCTCTGTCTGTCTGTGGACTAGACTTTGGCGGCGCTTGAAACTTAGAACGCAGGAGAGGGCGACGAATATATAGAGGGGAGGAGGGACACGTGGCGCAACCTGCGGGTGAGTTCTAGAAGACACGTGGGCGATAACGTTTTCCTGGGCTCTGTGCGGTCGAGCTTTATGTGCTGACCGCAGCCGGACAAGTGGCAAGCGTGCAAGTGGGGTGCGCGCGTGTCGATTGCCCACATGGATGTGATTTTGTCACTGCTTACGTTACCAGTTTTGGACTGGCTCGCAAGTCGGTTCGGACCCACTGTCCTTGGGCTCCGTGTGGAGTCGGCGGTTTGTTTTGGTTTTTTCGGTCCTCGAGCCCACGGTTTGACGGTGGATCGTGGATACACGTCAGCCAGGTCTGCTTACACGTGTATCGCACGAGGCCGAAAGCAAGTAAATAAGGACAACAATTTTTTCGGTTAAAATTTTTGTATATTCATCTTCCTAACAATATTATGACGAATTCCTATTATCCTATGCCTATAATTGTCATTTTGTCATAAAACCTGTAAACTTTAAATAATTTTTAAAGAAAATTTGGCTATCTCTATTATGCAAACAGAACAAAGAAGCAGAGGAAACAGAGGGAAACAAATTACAAGGGAATTCTTCCCACTATCAAGTGGAAGATCCACTAAAAAAATTAAATCTTTTTATTATAAACTGTATAAATCTTTAAGCATGAAAAATGTGTTTGATACTCTATAACATCTATCAATTAAGATTATCATATCTATAACTATCTCTTGATATTTAAAAATTTAAAATAATGCATTTCATTTAAAAATCTTCTAATGTATGTGATGCAAAAATAAATGTAGAGCATACTCTTTACTTATAAAAAAAATTAAAAATAATAACTTTGATTATTTCTTGTTGAGAGTGGCCAAACAACCACTCTAATTTTTAATTTTTTTCATGTAAATAATAAATTAACTTATATTCTTTCAAAAGTTAAACACGTGTTTTATCAAAATATTTATACAAGTTGTTAAAAGTTTTATAAAAAAATATTTTTTTGTTTTGTCAAAATATTTATATGGGTTGTTAATGTATATATATATATATACGGTAACTTTATCCCACCTTAATCAGCACTTTTTTTTTTTTTTTTTTAAACAAGATTGATTAACAGTACCATATCAGCACATTGATATTAAAGTGAGGAAAATATTTGCAAATATAGTCAAATATTTCCGCATATACCCAAGTGCCAAGTGATTGGAACGAAACCATTTGCGGCCTTAAAATTTCCTATTACTTTTATCCCACCTTAATCAGCTCTTATTTTTTTTAAAAAAAAAACGAGAATTATTAGTAATACTATATCATTATAGTGAGATTAAAGTGATGTCTATAGCGATTTACGTTTTTCAAACTAAAAACTAAATACTTAAAAAAAATAAAAAATGTTAGCAAATATAGTTAAATATTTTCGCATATGCCCATCGACAGGGACGGAGCCATTTACTGCCTTAAAATTCTCTTAAAATTTTATGTTTTTTATTAGATATATTCTCCAAAATTAATATATATGTTTTTTCTTGTATCTGAAATTCTAGATCTGCCCCTTCCATTAACATAATTACTTTCTGGTACCATAGTTGATCGTTGTTTAGTTTTTATTTTAGATTCTGACCTTTCAATATAAAAATAAATAAAAGTAATATATTTGCAGAAAAGAGAAAGCTGCCAATGGGTTGCCCGGATAAGGATAAAAGGAAGGTACTAGGCAAGCGCCGAAACCGCCAAATCACGCTATTGCCACGCCTACAACATGGCCCAAATTTGACAATTTGGCATTAAAAAATTGCGTGGACTTAGTTAACGCGTGACGTGGATCTATCAACTCGAGGGCCGTTACAACCATAATTGTGTCCCCTCTATATTCTATTTCGCATGACAAACCAATGGCATTGCGCCACGATAGGGATACCCACGTCATCCATGACGTATGACAGTCATTGGCCTTATCGGTTAACACGCGGACAACGAGGGACACGGGGTGATCCAGACAAGTCGCCGGAACGGGTGAGGTTATTAACTCTACCTGTATGCTCATCAATGACTATAGTGCCCTCGCTTTGTTTAAAAAGTCTAAAATTAATATTAAGGCATATATATATATATATATATGTGCTGCGACCAACATTATATGTCATTGGTCATGGTCTGATCTAATGACCATATGATTGGTCAATACAATACAAATGATGGGTCTAAGTTAATGGACCCACCCAATGTCTTAATTAACTCCCGATGATTTCTTCAGACAAGGGAAATCCGAGTGTAGGTGGTCTTAGAAAGAAGTCAATGCGTAGACGGCTGAGATCACCCATGAGGTTTTGTTTGATAAAATATGGTTTTAAAATAAAAAATATAATTTTTAAAAATGTAGATAAACACTTAATAAAGTCTTTGAAATTTCTGCTATTAACATTATTCTTTCTTTTTTGGGTTTTCACACCTTTTCCTCTTACTCTTGCACTACGAAAAATTGAATATTTTAAAAAATTGTTTAGGAAAGTGAACCCAAAAAAAAAAAAAAAAAAAAATTAGCAAAGCAATTTGGTGAGAATGTGTTTTTTTTTTTTTGGGCCAAATGCATTACCCCTCATGAGTATGCACAACATTAAAGTTAAAACTGATAAATCAATCAAGATTAAAGGCCCTAAACTACATAAAACAATGATTCTGCACCTTATTTTTGATGCAACAAGCATGCAGCTTTGCACATAAGTGGGAGAATCTGTATTAAAATATTAGAAGCCATGCATGATGGGATTAATGAATTAATCAAAAAGATTCAAAACCAAGAATTTTTTGGCGTGTGAGGCTACAAGAATGTGGGCTGACAAGCACATCATCCTCAAAATGGCCCTGTCCAGAAAATGTTAGTCCGGTTGGTATGACTTCCTTTTCAAAAACATTGTATATCAATCTGTCCATGTGAACTGAATCTTCACTTTTTCTTTTCTCACTTTCGACATGGGGCGGCTTTGAGGTTTTCAGCCGCCAATTTGTCCACCTTGATGTTTTTAAGCTTCATTTAATCATAACGATGTTTTGTCACTTTTGCAATGTCCCTCAAATTTAAATTTAATTTTTTTAAAAAATAAAAACATTTAAAATTATAATAGAGAAGAGCATTAAAAAAAATAAATTCACAATTCAATACACTAAACTGAAAGAAATTGAACTTTAAAGAAAACATTGCAAACACGATGATAATTCAAGGGATTAAGTGAAGTTTCCTTTCAATTTAATATACTGATGTAATAAGAACGAAACGTGTTAAAATTGATATATATGTTTCTTATGTTTTATTAAGATAGATGTCTTAATTTCAACTAATCCAGTTTCAATTCCAAACTGGACCATTTTTTCCACAACTAGGTGAACCATATTGATAATTGGGGAGATAAAGTGGTTTAATCATTGCATTTTTACAGTGGGGGGTTGGAAGGGTTATCTAAAATAATTCAAATATAGATTTTAACCATCCATTTATCACCGATTACGTTCTCTGTCGCAGAAAATAAGTAAAATATTATTTGATGTTTTGTCGTTATGCGACAAAATCAATGTCCCGCGTGCTCTAATCCAAAAGGTGTATCTTTCCACTACCAATGTTTATATGGTAATATTTTATGTGGCTGAGTCAAAAGTCGAAAACTTATGTCTAAAGTTGCAATTTACCTTGGTGCATGACCTAGGGAAGGTATTTTATAATATATAATTATATATTTCCTAAAGGTGTCACTGAAATATATATATATATATAGTGAGGGAGAGAGAGAGAGAGAGAGGGAGAGAGAGTGCTGTTAGAGATATTGGAGCATTCATACTGGCTAATGAAAAATTAATTTGGCTAGTTTAAAATTGCTTATATCCAATAAGAAAATATTTTTATGAAATCTGTACGTACACTAACCAAAATAATATATTAATTTAATCTTTAACATTCTGTCTCTTCTCAATAAACAAAAAATAAATAATAAAGAAATACTTGAGAAATAATATTTAATGGAATAATGAAGGTGGATAGTCAAAAATAAAGAATAGGATATAGAAAATATGAGTTTTAACTAAAATTGAGAGAAAATTTGATGGGTGAGATGCGAATAAATGGTGGATGGAGCTTGCTAACTCGAGGAAGATGTACGCAAGATGGATAGCATAATGCAAAAAAAACATTTCTCTAATAATTATATTTACTTTATAATTTTTTTTCACTATAAGATATTACAAGTAAGTTTGTAAGGAGATTATAATAAAAGTTGTAATATCACAAATATTTTTCATACATATATACTCTGAGATTGAACATAATTTTTTTTTTTTAACATGTCCGCGAAAAATTCAAACTAATAACATTCGCTTCATAAGGTGTGATTCCCAACCGACTGAGTTACTTCTTGAGACGCAGCCGGACAGAACTTGTTTAGGCTTTTTGTTTGTGTTTTTATGAGGCTTGGGCTTAAGGTTGATTGTTAAGGTTCTTTTTGGAGGTAATGGACAAAAGAAAGCTAGCATTAGAATGATTTTGTCTCTTTCTTTTCTCGTTTTAGAGTGAAATTCCTCTTTTTGCCCTTTTTTTAGTTTATCTTTTCTGTAGGCTTCTCTAGACAGAAACAGCGCACCGACAAACAAGGGTGTTAGATGCGCAAGCCTGCCGGTAGTGCCTTCCCCACTATCGTCTCATGTGATTTTTATTTTTATTGTTTAAGTTCTGATACTGTATAAACGTGATAATAATTTTAAATATTTTTATTTTTAAAAAATAAAATAAATGGGAGATGATTTTTTTTTTTTTAATCAACCAAGCAAAGATTTCTTATAAGAGGTCAATGAGAAGTTAAGTTTAATTTAAAAATAATGCTAAAAATTATACTTTTATCTTAATTTTATTATATTTTATTGATATAGTAGTGTCAATCATTTGTTTTATATATATAGAATAGCTAATTCAATGTTTAATTGGCATTACCACATAATTAAGCAAAGTAGAATAATTAAAAATGTAATTTCAAAATTAGTCTTCATTTTAATAGGATATAAACTTAATTTTTAAGCATATATATAAAAAATATTTTAGCCCCCCAAGTGACCCTGTTCTTGTGATTTGTGTTGTTTCTTTTTTTTTTTTTCTTTTTCTTTTCTCTGTTCTTTTTAATGATATAATATTATTAGCTTATAAGATGAATGACATGCGTGTGTACAGCACAATCTTTGATCTCCATAAAATATAAACAATAGTTTAATTAGAAATAGTTAAAATTGATTGGTGTAACTCAAATTCTAGAAAGATGATTCTAGCTAGCTAATAAAGAGAGACCACTATCAAAAATATAATCCAAACCTACTTTAAGATCCAGGGCAGGTGTCTCCTAAAGGTGGCACGATGTTACAAACTCAATTTTCATCCTACTCATATTCCACTATTTAGCTCTAAGATCAATTTTTATTATATATATATATATATATATATGCGCTATCACATCTGTTAAGTAAAATGAGAGCAGAGTATTTAGAATTACTCGAGCTTTTTATAAATATGTGGGGTACGATGGCCATACGACATCCTCATTAAAGAAATGTATGGGACTACGCAACTTCTCATTTGAATAGATATTGTGTCAATTTTTTTTTTTTTTTCCAATGGAGGGTAATCTGGTAACTTGGATGTACGTGCTAAGCATGTGCTAATAGGGTGGTAGTTTAAGGGACATATTGTAATTTACCTAAAGAATTGAAATAAAAAATATGTAAGATTGCATGTTTTGTAATGTAGCTATGTCATCATATCATTGAGGTAATACTAAATTAAATTAACCTTACATAATTCCTTTTATTTATTCATCCATATAATTCCATTCAAATTCTATTAAACATTAATAACACAATTTACAGTGCAAATTAATTGGTTATAAAGAAGAAGTAGCTGCTTTGGGTGGTGCAACTTCGGTGCTACAGATTGGACAAATCTTCTTAATTTGAAGCCATTTGCTTATACACTCGGAATGAAAGGGATGTTCACAAGCAAGAGCTGCCAGGGCTTCACCTTCTTCATACTCAACCTGACAAATAACGCACCGATCAACGCCGCCGTTTTTGCTCTCAACGGGCTGACATCTACATGCACGTAAGCACGTAGGAATATCGGTTATCGATAATCCTCTCTTCTCTTCTCCTATGAACTCTCCTATTGCTATCAACTCCTCGTATGATAGTTCATCTGGGTCAAGATCATCTAATTCATCCATTTCTTCATCATAATCATCATCATCACTGCTGCTATCTTCTTCTTCTTCTTCTCTCTCGAGAAGCTCGAGTTCTGCTTGAACTTTTTGGCTCTCAAAGTATTCAGCATCATCGTCATGATAGCTGTCATCATCTGAAGCATTACTTTCATCATCTTCTTCGCTGGTGCTTTCAATGGTGGCGAGCCTTGTGAAGGCCCTCTCTTGTTCTTGCAAAGTAATGGCTAAAGCCAAATCGGATTGGAATTGTTCAAGCCGGGTAAAGGGGATTCTCCTGGGTGGTTGCTTGCTCTCCTCGCCATCCATTGGAAGACGACAAATATGAAATATCGATCGATCTCTTCTAGTAGAGTGCAAAACAGACCCATTGATTGGGGGTATATGTGGGGGAGAAAGGGGTGGCATAACGTACGGCATAGGTTTCTTAGAGAGAAGGGTAATTTCCATGGCAAGCAATGGAAAACCATATGTCTTGAATTTCAATATTCTAATGTTAATTTCTACAACTATAGCCTGACTTCTAGCCAAGGCTGGGGTTTGAGCTTTCTTCTGGAAGGGGACAGCTTTCGAGTAAGCAATAGAACAACATCTCAGCTAAGTTTCTATATACCTTATTCCAAAATTCAAACTCTTAACCTAGACTTGTAGCCTCTCCTTGCCTCACGTATAGGCAATCCCCAATCTACGAGTCCAAGTATGTATATGCATATATACCAACTCCTATATCATGCATTACCAAATGTTGTTGATGATGATGATATATATATATAACATAAATTTCCTCCAAACCAGTCAGGAGGAAATATCCTCTAACCCATTCAAAATAATGCCAAATGTTTATAAACATTTAAAACGCGCATTAAATTCTGAAGGTTATTAATAACAGTTTACTAACTTAGATTAACATTTTAAATATTTAGACACTTGACACTATTTTAAATATGTTAGAGGATGTTTTATCCAAACTGGTTTAAAGAAAATTTCTGTCCAAATATATATATATATATATATATATATATATATATATATATATTTGGTAATTAATATTTTAACAATCTTCTTCACAAGCAATATGTAAGGCCCAACATGTAAAATATTTAATTATGTTTTTAATGGCGCCTAGTATTCTAGTAGGTTTTGGCATAATGCTGTAGAATTTTGTAACAAGTAGATATTTCCCTGTAAATGTAGTTTTGGTTAGGATGTATAGAACTGATTGTTGTATCATTGAGTTTCAGCTAGAAGGTTGAAGAGTTGTAATTTTGTGTTTGGTTGTTAATAGAAATCTTATCCATAAAAAAATAAATATTTAATTAAAATGGAAAGTGAATGACAGAAACAAAGTAATTTATAAATGTTGATTTAACATCTTTTAGAACCAAAGATCGAAAGTCTTGCAAGTGCCATATGCATATCTATATCTATATATAAAAGGTGAAGAAAAGAGAATATTATTGAGGAAATTATAATACAAGTAATGATTTTGACTAGTTATATATGCCTGTGATGAACCCCTCCCATATAAGTTCTTCCTTTGTGCGCAAACTTTGATGTCCTTATTACCCTAATGTCATCATGATCAATAGCCTTAATATGACTCCCATGCTTAAGAGGATTTCCTCTACCACCATGAATTGAATCCCCACTAATACCTACTTGTATACGATGACTCCTCGGCCGCAAAGACTTCCTCAAGCGAGCACCTCTGTGATCCCTCCATCGGTGAGATATGGACCTGCCACTTGAATCCATGGGAGCATGATATGAAAACCTTTCATCATCATCATATTCTTCATCATCATCATCAAATTCTTCAATGTCTAGATCTCTTCTGTGTTTTCTGTGTACCCTTTTGAGCTTATGAAGCTTAACCCACAAGAAAATGCAGCAGTACTCCAATGCACCAAAGCAGGAAGCGAGGCATGCCCATACCATTCTGCAAAGGCATTGACTCATACACTCGCAAATGCCCAATTTTTGTAACAGATAGAAGAATAAGAGAACTGCAATCATCAAAGGAAACACAACAAATATCCAACTTCAGTTCATGTCTCCAAATTTAAGCCTAGCCCTCTGCACATATACCTTCATGATCTTTAACTTTTCTCTATAATTATGCTGGCTAACCAGGACCCATTAGCAGGCTTATAGGCTTTGAAATGACGGAAAATTAGTTGATTAGGCAGCTGTTGCGAGTTATGTCACCGGTTTAAGCTCATAGAAAATGATGAATTTAACCATCTATTTAGTACGCCTACTTCTCAATATTGGACTAAACTTGTTAAATCATGATTCAAATTAAAAATTTTTGCTTTATTAAAAATAATGTTATTTTTTACACCCTTTTATCACACCTATTTCACGTACACCGACTGATATATATAGTAGTTAAAAAAAAAAAGTCACTTAAAAGTGTAAAACAAGTGTGATAAATGGGTATGAATCGTAGCATTAATTACTTCTATGTTAAATTGTTACTTATTCTAAAAGTTTAAACTGATAAAAACTTATGAATTTAATTATTTAATCATCTTAATAATAAAGATAGGCAGTATGATATTTTTATTATAGACCTTTAAAACGGTGAGTTAGAGCCACCTAGCTTCTCAGCAAAAACTCACCAATGTAGAGCAGAACCAATACCATGGCCATCTTCAGCAGATTGGCAACGCAAAAATTTTCGACGTAACAGATGAAATCCCATGTTGATCCGCACACTGAGCTGAAAAACGGTCCAATCCCCGTTATAATTCAGCGCAAAATAAATAATAAAAAAAAAAAAGATAATATCAAATATTCTTTCTCACAAAAAAACATCGAAAGTATCATAATTTAGAACAAATATGAAAATCTCAGGAAATTTGTTGCTTTCAAATTACAGTAGATGTAACAGATAAAACCCATGATTACAAAACAATGCAAGCAGTTCTAATAATCCTACCCTCCAAAACTTAAGATTTAATCAAGGATTAGATCAAGAATCTTGTGCTAAGCCTCTAAGATTAAATGAAACTGAGAGCTGTATTTACCTGCAAGATTTTCCGGCAAGAAAATCAAGTGGGGAGCCAAAAAGGTCGCCGATGACTTTGCCAAACCCAGAAAAGAATGATCCGATTATGTTACCCATCAAGTCAGGCGACTAAAACTTAAGCAGAGCCTCATTTTTCACTCCTACATTAAAATAAATAAATAAATAATAAAAAACAGGAAAAAAAGAGAGAGATAATACTGATTAGAATCCTTGTCTCAGTTTTTCTGTTGTTTGGCCAATTGGAACAAATCAAACAAACAGGATGTGCGCAGTGTCGGTTATTACTGCGAGAAGCAATTTTAGAATGGCCAATCTGAAACAAGATTCAAATGCGACCAACTTTTTGGAATCCTTATCTATGTGGAAAAAAATTGAAAGATTAAGAATACTAAACATAATGCAAGACGACTATGTCAGATTGAAACAACTAGGTAGGATGCTAATGCCTTTGAGAGAGAGAGAGAGATGGTTACCCTTTCAGGTGTAGGTGTAGAAAGAGAGAGGAGTGGTTTGTGTGGTGTTGTGGGGGTAAAATGAATAGTCGTAATCAGCATCTGAGACATTCTTCCCTGTGAATTTGGATTGCAAAAGTGAAATGAAGATGACGGAGGGCAGAGGAACAGAATCTACAAAAATTTACACGTTTGAGTACACCATATAACTGCCGTTCCAAAATTCACACCACGTTTGCGGCCTCCGTATCAACTGCAAGCGGGTTTCCCAGATATATTTAAATTTCGGGCCACGATACCTTATTTGGGCCCAAGCCCATCTGATTAGCCTCTGAAAAAATAACGATGCTGTAAATGAGAGAGAAAACAGTATCCTAAATACACCAATAAGAAGTTTACAAATCATCTAAAAGCACCACATGCAATAAACATGCAAGCACCGGATTTTATGAAGAAAAAAAAAAAAGACCAACAAACAAAAAGGCTATTTTCCAGTTTTCCCACCGCCGGATCTTGAACTAAAAAACCCACCATCATCTCCTCAGCCCAACACCGCCGCCGGAATCCGTCAAAAGGCCACCGCTCAAAGCCATCGTCTTTCAAGTGTAGTTTTGTGCCTTTTCTCTCTCTACTTTCTCTCTTTAGAAATGAATTTTACTTTGATTATAGGTGGCGGAATTTCTCGTGGTCGGAGTGATTTTCTTTTAGGTGGTTTTGCAAAATAGAGATGGTGATTTTATCTAGAACCAAAAGCCCACAAAGCTTGATCATGTGAAGGCAAAGAACCATTCCCTTTTGACATTACCATCACGAAGGAAAACACTATTATATAAACAAAAAGGCCAAGAAAGAATTCTTTGGTTTCAGTGACTTGTTGGCCGAGATGATGACAGTATGAGCTCGTATATATTGATGAGGGAGATAGACAAAGGTTGCTGAAAACAGAGAATTGAGGTCGAAAACAGCGAGAGATCCACAACCCATTTCTATTAAACAACACACAAAGAATTGGGGTGGTGGCCTTAGGCGGATCCCCGGCGGAGGAGACAGGGGATTTTTTTCTTACAGATCTGGTAGGTCTCTTGAAAGGGAAAGCGGGTCTCTTTTGTTATTTAGTTTTCCCGGTTAAATTCATTTATCTATTTTTAAGGAGTTTTTTAATTTAACCATGTTTAAAAATTGACAATATACTTCATAATATTTCAAAAAAATTTAATTCAGACATTGTTACTAATTTTCATTAAATTAGACGAAATTTTATAAAATTATGTAATTACCCTCAATGTTTAAAAAATAAAAAAATTAATTCGGTCGAATTAGACAAAAATTAGTAGCAGAATGTCTGAATTTAAAAATTTTGAAACATTAGGAGGATACAGTGTCAACTTTTAAACATTAAAATTTGAATTAAAAAACTCCTGAAACTTCAAAGGTAGAGTGAATTTAACCCTAGTTTTCTTTTGCTTATAAGATCCGGTATTGTATTTGATACTTTTAGCTTATGTGTCACCTTTCTTATTGAATGCTGTAAAAGGTGAGTTTTACACATCCTGATTAAAGGTATTCGGTAAAGTCTCATAAAGTAATTTATATACCACCCTTTTATGATTTTATCCCATGAGGCCATGACACTCCCAAAAAAATTGTGTATTTTGAAACATGAAAAATCCACTTGTTTTTTTTTTTTTTTTGTTTTGACATGTCAACACAAGAAAAGGAAGAAGAGGAAGAATTCAAACTAGCAAAATCCGCTTCAGAAAAAAATAAAAATAAATAAATAACTTTTCTCTGAGCAGCAGGCAAGGTAGGTAGCTTTTTGGTCAAATTACAATTTTACTAAAAAAATTAACTGCAAAATTGCTATTTTTTCAAACACGTTTTAAAACAGCTGAACCAAAAATTATAATATAATTTGAGAAACATGCCATAGAAAATAAGGTATAAAGTGTGGCGCTGTCTATCTCCAAATGCAACATGTAAAAATGAAGATTTATGTCCTTTTTTAAAAAAAGATTTTCTATAATTTTTTTTTTAACGAATCAGATTAAATTTCAAGTTTTTCATAAAAAAATAGAGTAAAATTAAATATGAACCAATAGCACCTAAGCCAAATCTTTTTTTTTTTTTTTTCTCCAGTCCCATTTGAAAGAAAACATAGAATGAGATCGGTTAAGCATGTGGTCTCAGGGAGGAGAAACATTCAATATCTTACTTCCCAAGCAAAAGAGAAAGAAAAAAAAAAAAAAAAAAAAAAACAGTAATTCAAAAGTACAAGTTAATTCCCAAGATTCCATCGTTCCTTTCAAAATAACAGTAATTCAACACTTTCTCAATCCATTCTTCCTTTCAAGATCCTCTCCGTTATTTCAGTTGGTGTTCTGCCACAAGGTGAACAAACACGTCAAAATGATACCAAAATCGGAAGTAGAAGAATATAACATAGAAGAGGACTGTAACGCCACTAAAATGGATGAAAAAACAAGATATATCAGTCTGGAGATTAGGAATACAAAGAATAATATAATAGTAATATAACTAAAAGCGTTAATTCTACAACATGTTGAAGTTGGAGCGCTGCCGTAAATTTTTTAGGTTTCTTTTCCTTTTCAAATGCTGAAGGAAGACCATTTTCTTTAACATTTTGTTCTCTCTTCAATCATGCTCATTCTTGGCAGCCAACAAGAGCAAAATACTTGTGTACTCAAGAATACTACACTATTCATCAGCATGTTCTATCAAGGTTAGTGTTTACATGCACTATCATGGTTTTCACTTGTTCATTACTCGTACCACAGTTAAAAATGGAAACCTATTCCCAGGAATGAAAACTTAGGAAGGGAGTAAAGGACTTACACAATATAGACATGTCCTCCCCATCCACTCAAACAGTCTCGATCAACTGATGATAGCAGTGCTTGGGAGACAGTCTCGAACAATTCCTCTGATTCCTGAGTAGATTGAAACAAAGAGTTGTTAAAAGTAGCTGAGATTAGTATGACAAAAAAAGTAAAAGAGAGGATGACTAAATTTCAGCTATCAGAGCAGCAATTAATATCCGATACATTCTAACTGATAAGCAAATCGTCATTGTGACCATGAAGTCAGCCCAACAAATGCATACGTGTATCTTGATTATGCACTTGTCCATTCATATAGGAAGCTCTCAACATGGTAAGAGTATTCCAGTTCTTTCTATTTTATTATTTTGAACATATAAGATAGTATTGCCATGGCAATAAGATTTCTATGAAGTAGCAAATCTCATACACCGGAGAAATGAGAAAATTTATGAGAAATGAGAAAATCAACTGGTCAACTGGATTTGACATCCTATCAAAACTAGTACAAGTCAAGAGTTCAATATTGTGACAAACCATGTCGGGCTTGAACATCGACTCACAAGCACCATAGAGTGACTCTGATGCAGTGCCAGCAACAACAAAATCTTTTGCTAGCTCCCTGCACATATACAACACAATATTCAGTACTACGGTCAAAACTCTTACATTAATCTAAAACCCACAAGCTATAATGATAAAGTATGACGCTTGTGCATATTAGTTTTTTGATAAATTTTGAGATTAACAAGGAAAAAGAAAGCCTTCATCATTCACTAACAGGTATATTCTATCCGCAAAGAAGATGTATAGCCAGGCATATCCTTCACGGTTCACAACTGGCAACGATGATCAAAAAGAGTAATATAAATAGGAGAAGTAGAACATTACAACTAAATTCAAACTTTCACAAAAACCCAACACATCACTCACCAGAACTTGCACGACAGAGGGAAATTTGAAAATAACTTTTAAATAACTTTTCTAACCTACTCTTTACTTCATTAGAATAGTCAACACCGCTATTCTAAAGAGGGAAATTTGAAAATTTATACATATCAATTTGAAAGACAACCAATTAATGATGGCGCCTTTAAAAGTTCAATTTGCTAAACAAGACAAAAGGAGTAATTTATACATTACAGTTTGCAGTCAGAACTACTACTTTAATAAATGGAACCACAATATTTTAGACTTTGCCTTCATGGACAATTTGGGTCTTGGGTCAATTGCCAGATGAACAACAACATATGAGAATAAAATTACACTACTTGCATGTTCCATAAACTACAAAAGGTTGATCAGGATGCTGGTGTTCAGACATTAATCATGAAGCTCTTGCATTGCACAAACCACAAGGAAAATAAGCAAAAAATACAGGAGAAGATGCCAACACTTGCAGCTTACATAGACCACATGTGACTGCAAGAATAACAAATTACTAATCTCAAGACTAGATCCCAGGACAACCGAAGTTATGAAGGCTTCAACCAGACTAGATCCCAGGACACCATGCAAAGCGCCCCTTTCACACAAGTCGGGTAAAGCTCGGCTTTGCCCACGGGCATAGATCCAAGAAATTGTTTACATTCAAGAGGGGTTGAATTTTAGACATGATGCTTCACAAGGCACCAAAGCCAAGCAACTTACCACTCGAGCCAACCCCTTGGGGTTATCAATCTCAAAGATAAAAAGTGTCTTGTAATGAACATTTGTTTCAGAAACATTCAAAGGGATGTTATTAGGTGTTAACATTAACAACATAGTGAAGAAAAACAATACTCTCTAAATTATTAGAAAATGGAAGACTATTTTAAAACAAAGAGGGAGAATTGGAACATATATGATCATCAACTTGTTGAATTTGACATATAGTCTTTGCTCAATAATGTCATCAAAGTCACGGATATTAATCATGAGTCATGAGAAACCCACATGTAATATAGTGCTCAAGGACACTAACGAGTCTAATTGAATGGCAAAGGTACTAGCTTTAAAATATTCTGCCTGCAATCGTTATAATGGTGGAAGTTGATGATACAGTCACAAATTAGTCTCATGATCATTATTACCAGCTACATCAGAAAAGAGGATTAACTAACGGCAACTGAATCTTCAAATCCTTAGCAAATATTCAGCTCTAAATTAGGGAAACTTTTAGAAAAAGAAAATCAAATTACTTGGCTCCAATTGAATCCATGGTGCAAATGAATGGCTTGTCTTCATCTCCCAATCCAGCAATTACAGGCTGAGTTAAGTATGGACCAAACCTAAATAGAAAAACAGGAAATATCACCCATATTCAGTCCATATGAAATTTTTTAAGATCGTTTACAAAAGCTGATGTCGGTACCGAATGAGTCAAAGAAAAAAAATACAAAAAATCTAGTAACAGCATGTTTGAAAGCCATTACCAACCAACTAGATTGGATGCAACTTCTGAAACAAAATTTCAAAATAATGAAGCAAAGGAGTCTATTTCATTTCTGTATTAGGTATTTTATTATAACAAGCAATAATGAAAAACAACAAATGATTTAAAAAACCACATAATATAGGAATTTGGTTCTCCACAATTGGTGCAGTTGAATACAGCACTTGAAGGCATTTATTTGAACTATACGTTCTGACATAATCACATATTCATTCCTTAAGTTTCATCTATGCATTTGTTTCCAAAGTAAGCTACATGGAACAGACACAACTGGGGGGGTGGGTGGGGCGGGCGTGGAGCCAGTATTCCACAATCCTTGGACAGAGACACTTCTTTGACCCTACATGAACTCTCCTCCAACACATCAATGTTGCGTCTAACTCTATAATGCAATTGCTACATTGGCACATATCATAGTGCAACTAATTTCTTTATAACCCTAAATGCATACATCTCTACTGACAGAATCAGCTCGAAAAAATCTCCATATCGCATATTAAATGGAATAGGTGAACACAAAAGTGATACCATACTCTACACCTCAGCACATTTATCAAACACGTTGTGTATACAATGTCCAGAACGAAAAAACTCAACAAAGCTTGCCAGCATTTTATTTTTTTCCTTAAAGAAGGTACCGTATACGGCATACATACACCAAGCACATAGACAAAGCAATTCACTTTGCACTTGAATTTCAACTCGAAGCATTAAATGAGTCTTGTTATTCAAAATGTTTGATTCGTTCCCAAGTCACTTAATATAGGAAATTTAACAAATAGATCCAATGTGAATGCCAATCACAAAAAAAATCATATATACAATATAATTACAAACCCTAGCTTCAGCTCATAGAAACAAAACTTGTAGCAAGTTATTTGCACACCTTTTCTCATAAAGAATAGCAGAGACTAGATTTGCAAATGTATCAGGCTTCATGTCCCTCTCTTCACGAAGCTGATACAGCTTGTGCCGGAACACAAGCCGTTGATACCTACACATCAAACCCACCCAAAGCAAACAAAATTACAAATAATCAACCATAAACTAAATAAAAAATGTAATTGAAGCGGCAAACCGATAGAGAAAATCAAAAGGAGGCTACGAAGGGGTTCATACAGAGTCTGAGCGTCGGTGGCTAGGCCGGAGAGGCCGACAAAGAGGCGATCGTGAATCTTGTAGATCCTTTGGAAATCGGTAGCGATTGTCTGGAGCTGAACTCCGAGCCTACGATCGCTGGCGATGGCGAAGCAGTTCTTCCCCACCATCGCAATCAAAGCCGATCCATTGTACTCGAAAATCTGAGAACCAAAGCAAACAGAACGTCAGTCTCAGTTGCATTTTAATACACAATTGCGCTTACAGAGTGATTAGGTTTTCGGATTAACACAGAGAGACACTTACAGACATAGCTAGGGTTTTGGGATTGTAAAAGGCGTGTGTGTGTGACAGAGATAGAGAACGAAGCGAGCTTATTAGAGAACTTGGTAAAGAAGAAGACTAAATGGCTTGTGGGTTACTCCAACTCTCCGAGCTGGCTACTCTGATGGAGAATGGGGATGGGCCCAAAAAGGCCCAGAAATTAATAGTATTTAGCATGGAATTTAAATTTGTTGGGCTTCGTTGGTATTTAACCCTAATAAAAAAAAAAAAAAATTTTAAAAAAAGTATTTTTTTTCCTTGGCTTGTTTATAATTAGCAAACACTGGGGATACATTTGGATCTCCATCAACTCACTATTAATTAGTTTTCAAGAGGTAGTTCAATTGGCTGGGACCATGTCTAATGAAGTGAAAGTCACTAGTTCGAATTTATCTCTCCCCTCTTGTGCAGACAAGTAAAACCAAAAAAAAAAAAAAAAAAAAAAAAAAAAACTCACTATTAATTAGTATTATAATTATATATTAGTGAAAAATACGGTTGCTCATAGACTATCAGAGGAGGCAATTCAGCAATCTTGAAACAAATTTGAATTGAAGAATACCCAAATTTTATTCATGATATTGTGTGTATATATATGTGTGTGATTTGATAATGAAAAACACACATCTATTATACATAAATGTCATATAAGGTTCAATATTTTTATGGGGTTGAAATCCAAAGAGTTTTATTACTTTGCATTACTTGATGAGATATCCTATGATTTAGGACACCATTGCCCAAAGAGTTTTATTAGGCTCCGGAGTCCCGTTAAGTAATTTTGTTAATTTATCTTTATGAATTAAATTGTATCTATGTTTTCTAGATAAGGTCCATGTTAAAACTGCATAAACTTAAAAGGTGATGTTTTACTATTTAATTATTTTTAATCTTTAATTATATGTTAAATTGATGATTTATTACAGATTCTCACTAGTAACTCCAAATGATATGGATTGGATAAGTAAATGATAAGGCACATATATGGTTATATCATAATATTAGTTGGTACTTAGCTAGAAAGTAGTTTTAAATATTAAAAATTAATTTTAGAGAAAGTGTGTACGTAATTGAAACTTCTATTAAAAGTGATTTTTTTTAATAAAAAAAAAATTGAAAAATGCAAGCGGGTATTATAATTTTTACTACAACCCATGGTGTCACATAGGTTAAAAACTTAAGCCGATATAAATTTGTACATTGTTTAGTAGCAAACATAATAAATGTCAAGTAAATTGTTTAGGCGGTTTGTGAAGAACTTGCAGTAAAAACAATAGTACCTTTAAAGTTAATCAACAATTGTTTTATAAAGTAGGCTTACTCATTAAAAAAAAAAAAAGAAAAAGAAAAAAGCCGGCTCTTTGTGATCCCGATTTCTTTTTGTCGTTTTGGTGATCATGAGTTAATTGTTTTGTGGTTTGCCAGCACGACAACACCTTGCAGGCTTGCACCATGCTTGTGTCCTTAGTTTTAGTTTCCCTTTATATGCCTTCAACTTTGCATGTGGATGAATTAGACTACCATGTAAATTTGGTTTTTTTTGCTAAGTTATAAGACAGTTGTTCCTTCCATCTCTGCTCGTACAGTTACAAAATCTTGATATATATATATATGCATGCTTCCCAAATAAGAGAGAGATGCTAGGTTGGGTAAGAAGGTTATAAGAAAGAGCTGCAAATTAAGCATTGTTGGTGAAGAAGAAGAAGAAGTAGAGGGGTGGATATGGTGCGGTGGTTGTGGTGGTTTGCACTGCTGTGGGCGGTGCTCGGCACCACTCATGCAGGCAACGTAACCTACGATGGAAGATCTTTGATCATCGATGGCCAACACAGGATTCTTTTCTCCGGTTCAATCCACTATCCTCGTAGCACTCCTGAGGTGTTGTTTTGTTCCTTTAATATTTCTTGTCCTTTTCTTTTTCTTTTTTTTCTTTTTTAGTTATTATCGTGATCAAAGCAGACCAAATAATTAAAATATAGTTTCAAGATATTAACTCTAGGAAATGTTTCCCATCTTTTGAGATTTCTTTTTTCCTTTCTTTTACTATTTTTTCCTCTCATTCTCCATGTAAAACAAAAAAGATACTAACAAAGCGTTAAAGTTTGCTTATGTATTTTTGGCATTTATCAAAAAAATAGAAACAATCCAACCACATTTCTTTTTTGGCCTGAGATACAACCCTACAACTGAAGGGTAAAAGGTCTTTCATTTCTCATGGCTACTTTCTTTCCATTTTTCTTTGAAAGTGTGACTCTTAATTAATTGGTTTTTCAAACCTACAAGTCATATTGCATTTGGTGAAGATATATAGTTTTCCGTATGATCATATTTCAATCACACAATGTATAAAGAATAAAGTTTTTCTTTAAATTAGGTTAGAGAATTTTTTTTCAATTCAATATATTAAATTTACATACGTGTTTAGAATATAACCATGGACTTGAGAATCACGTACATACTTTATTAAAAATATATATGAAAAATAATTTTTCGATATTGTTTAGTGAAATGCACAAAAAAAAAAAAGTATTAGTGAGAAATGAGAATCACCCTACACCCTCCACTTTTTTTTTTTTTTTTTCCTTCTAATTTTGTATTTAAAATCTATGTGATTTTTATACTTTTTTTTTTTTTTTTTTAAAAAAAAATGTGGAAATCACATAATCTATTAAAAATGCATGTGACTGAAATGAAATAAAAACAAATTTTATGTTCATAATTTCAATCTCTTTAGTTTAATGTAAACATAACGATCGGTTTATGTGGTACTCAAACGGCCTGTTTGGTACCTTGTTTACCGTTGCAGATGTGGCCATCTTTGATAGCCAAGGCTAAAGCAGGAGGGCTAGACGTCATCGACACCTATGTGTTTTGGAACCTTCACGAACCCCAGCTTGGACAGGTCTCTCGCTCTCTCTCTCTCACATATGCTAACGCCCATGAACATAATCAATATTTCTTATCTCTCACTCCTTCTCTATATTTAAAATTTTCTTTTCTTTGGCAGTTTGATTTCAGTGGAAGACATGACATTGTTAGGTTCATTAAGGAAGTCCAAGCACAAGGCCTATATTTGTGCCTTAGAATTGGACCCTTCATAGAGGCCGAATGGAATTACGGGTAAAAGACGCTAATTATTATACTTTTATCACATGATTATTTTATTATACTGTCTTTATCAGTACTAATCAGTCATTGAATAATCATTGTTAAAAATAAATTCAAAAGCTGATTGACACTGTCTTGTGAGCTGTTGCTTACTAGCATTATTATAGTATTGCTATTTGATTTACCATGGCGATGCAGGGGTTTACCAATATGGTTGCGTGATGTCCAAGGCATTGTTTTTCGATCCAATAATGAACCTTTCAAGGTATATATTGCTAACACCATTCTCATTTTAAAGTCTAATCAACGTAAAACTTAGCACTCATGTAAACACCATTCTCATTTTATCAATGGCAGTATCACATGGGGAGATTTGTGACCAAGCTAGTAAACATGATGAAATCGGAACGCCTATATGCTTCGCAAGGAGGGCCAATTATTCTGTCACAAGTATAGTTCAAAAACCAAGATTGCAACCATTCCCTGCTATTTTTCCATGACCAAAAATTGTTTTGTGTGCAGATTGAAAACGAGTACGGAAATGTAGAGAAAGCTTTCCATGAGAATGGCCCTCCTTATGTTCGTTGGGCTGCAAGTTTTGCTGTGGGACTTCAAACTGGTGTGCCTTGGGTGATGTGTAAGCAAGACGATGCTCCTGATCCAGTGGTCAGTCACTTTCTCTTTTACCTTAATTTGCTCATGAACAGACGTTTTTTTTCAAACATTTTGTTTATTCTTTTGTTCTGTTATATGGGTTGCTATTTAGGTTCAGTTTTATTATACCTATCTTAAAACCATGGTATTTTTAGATCAATGCATGCAATGGGAGAAGATGTGGGGAAACATTTGCAGGGCCCAACTCGCCAAATAAGCCAGCAATATGGACAGAGAATTGGACAAGTTTGTATGTTTAATTACATCGAATGCTTAATATGTTCTTTCTTTAAATAATTCTAAGTAAACCCTTCAAATATTGCAGTTGAAATGGTTGTTCCAAAAATTAGTCCTAATCTTTGTCATCCATTATTTATAACTTTTTCCTTGGTTGTAAATAAGTAATCTTTTCAATTGAAGTCTTTTGGCAATTGCATGAAACAGGCCAGGACTGTTATTTTTCTATGAGGCAGATTGCTGGTATAATGGATTTCTATATTGTTATAGGGTGGTGTTCTAAAATTGTGAATCCTTTCAATCTTCCCAGCACACATCCCTGCATACATGCATAAAGATTCAAAGGAACCAAGAAAGAAAGAAAGGGGAATATGTTCTAATGTTAATCATAAGCTCTATTGAAAAATATGGCTTTTAAAACCATTTATTATTCTGCAAAACAGTCTGAACTCATATTTCTATATATTGTGGCACGTAATTGTATGTTTGATTATGTCATTTTGCAAATGAAATTATTAAAAATAACTTTTACCCATCTAATGTCTTTGATTTGTTTTGAAGTTATCAAGTATACGGTGAAGAACCAAACATGAGATCAGCAGAAGACATCGCATTTCATACTGCACTGTTCATTGCAAGGAAAGGAAGCTTTGTAAATTACTATATGGTATGATAATCTCTCATGGTTATCTTAAATTCATCATGCAATAGAATGCTCCTAATATTTCAATGAAAGATTCAAGGTTCTTATATGCAAATTTACAAGGATAAAAAAGCTCAAGTTATTTTCCAACATTATAACGTCTCTCCTAACATTATGGTTCTTTTCTAGTATCATGGAGGAACCAATTTTGGAAGAACAACAGCTGCATATATGCTGACAAGCTACTATGATCAAGCCCCTCTCGATGAGTATGGTATAGTGTATCTATCTTATACATACTTTTATTGTAGTACATAAATGCATATTTTCAAAGTAAAAAAGTTAATCTCTTTATTTGAAAAGTTCAGGTTTGATTAGGCAACCAAAGTGGGGTCACCTTAAGGAATTACATGCTGCTATAAAGTTGTGCTTAAAGCCTCTACTTTCTGGACAACAAACTACTTTACCTTTGGGTCAACTACAGCAAGTGAGAAAATTATCACTGAATTCCCAAGTCTTTTTTTTCTTGTTGGCTACTTTGTTTTGAGTAACATATAAATATGGGATTGCTAAAGAATCTTTTGTTGCAGGCCTATGTCTTTAAAGGGAATTCAGAAGAATGTGCTGCCTTTCTTGTAAACAATGACTCGAGAAAAAATGCTACAGTCTTTTTTGAGAATTCATCATATGAATTGCCTCCAAAGTCAATTAGCATCCTACCAGATTGCAAGACTGAAGCCTTCAACACTGGAAAGGTTCCTATAACATCTATACAACTTGTTTCTGCATTTATGTTCTGCAAAATGTATAGTGAAAAAAGACTAATTAAAGATATTCTTCATCAGTTAAGCATTAACTTTTGAAATTAAATTAAGTTCAAAGAACCTATGTTTCAATTTGCTACTTGAACAGGTAAGCACACAATGTGGGACAAGATCAATTAAATTAGACCAAAAGTTTGATTTACCTAATATATGGGAAGAATATAAGGAAGCCATCCCTAACTTCAATGAAACTTCATTGAGAGCAAACGTGTTACTGGAGCAGATGAATACAACAAAAGATACAACTGATTATCTTTGGTATACTTTCAGGTAATACCATTTAAGTTGGCTGGATTTAAACTACTACTTCATCTGCTATATCTCTGCCTTTTCATTTAGTTTACTTGTTAAGTTTGACAATTACTATATTCCCTGTTCTGTGTATATGTAGTTTTCAGGATGATTCCTGGGACACAGGATCTGTACTCAAAGTGAACTCTCTTGGACATGTTTTGTATGGATTTGTTAATGGAAATTTTGTAGGTAAGCTTTTAAATGTCCTTCAATTCTTTTATGATGGTTAAAAAAATGGATCATGAGTACATGTTAATGTTTGTTTATGATAACATTAACTTATGCACACTTGAGCACACTTTGTGTAAGCAGCTTTTTAAGATTTTGGAAGAGACAAGGTTTAATTTTTCAAAAATGTTCATGTCTAAATCTAATATGCCATATCAAGAGAAGCTTCTTTTCTCTCTTCATTATTGTTGACTTTACTGTGTTGGTCTTTAGGATCTGCACACGGAAGTCTCTTCAATAGAAGTTTTGCCCTGGAGAAAAATGTTTCTTTCAATAATGGGACGAACTACGTGTCTTTACTTAGTGTAATGGTTGGATTACCGGTTAGTTTCAATCTTATATCTCTCATTTTCTTCATATATTTTGCTGCACTAATGCAAGGGAAGCAGCTCCTTTATGCCATAATCATCATTTGTGTTTGCTAGACTGCCTTCCAATGACTTACAAATTGAACTTCTCATGGTTGGAGTAGATTGATGAGCACCAAGCTCTTGTATTATAAATGAGCCAATGGGCTTTACAAGCAATTTTTGGAAGCTCCATTTGCAGCTTGACTAGTTCTTTTATAGTGATAGATAGTTTATATTTGACTGGCGTTTTTCTTGAATTATTACATTGTCGGCCTTAGCAAGAGACATGACATGGCCGAAGGGCGGTTGGGACTGTTTGAAATTGTTTGTAATTTCATATTTACAAGCAAGGTCTCCAATCCCTAGAATTGTTTTAGAATGATGATGTAGTATTTACAAACAAGTATAAATTTTAAGAAATTACTTTTATTTGTGGCATGAAGGATTCAGGAGCATTTCTTGAGCGTAGGTTTGCTGGATTGCGTAGAGTGAGTATTCAAGACAAAGAAGACTTCAAAAACTTCACCAACTATGAATGGGGATATCAGGTTAGTGTCGTCTTATGCTTACCAACAGGTATATAATTGAAATATATCAATAGAAATAACAAAGTTGTCTTGAACTTCAAGTTTCAATCAGGCCAACATTAAAATTACAAATTTTTACGTTTTTTTCAGAGCAAAATTTTGAATTTTACACGATTTTCTATGAATTTCTGGATCCGACACTGTTAAAATAGGAGGCGAATTGCGAAACTTCTTCTTTATGAGATCATGCTAAATCATTAATTTTCTAAAAAGCTTATGCGGATAAGAAATTAATGGTAAAATTAATATTTAATTAATAATTTAACAATCTTAATCTAATTCCATGCAATATTTTCATGAAGGTTGGGTTGTTAGGAGAGAATTTACAAATTTACACAGAAATTGGATCAAGTAATTTTCGATGGAGTAAGCTTGGGAGCTCAAATAATCAACCGCTTACATGGTATAAGGTAAAAAAATTCTGCTAATTAATTATTTGTTATGCTAATTCTTGCTTTAACTTGGGACATATATACTTAATCAGCACTAATTATTTGTTGTGGGTTGGTAGACTCTATTTGATGCACCTGCAGGAGAAGACCCTGTTGCATTAAACCTTGGTTCCATGGGAAAGGGTGAAGCTTGGGTCAATGGACAAAGTATTGGCCGATATTGGGTCTCATTCCATACCTCTAATGGAATTCCTTCACAAACATGGTATCCATACAAAGTCAAATCTTAAATTTGTTGGTTTTTTTTTTTTTTTTTGTTTTAATTAATTCAATCTCGTTAAAAAACTCAGAGAGACGCAATCATAGTACACGAGAAGTATATAAAAGAACCCTCTAATCAAGAGAAAAAGATGAACAAAAGTTCAAAGAAATCAAAAAAACTAGAAGAAAAAAAAAAGCTATGATGTGCTGCTATCCAAATGTTTAAAGCGACGAACATAATCATCTTCAAAGCTCTGAGTTACATTTGTTGCTTCTATATGAACATTTTTTGAATGATTCTTGAGTGTAAAATACTTAAATTAGATTTGAATTATGGTTTTTGTTAAATTACCGTTTAAGCTGATATGAAATGTATAATTTAATCATTTAACTAATATTCTAATATTGCCTCTCACATTCTTAACTATAAAGTCATGATTCAAACTTATAACTCCTAATATTATATTAAATTATCAATTATTTCAAAACCTTAATAGTAAATTTAATTATTTAACTAATGTTCTTACCATTTAACTTTTGTCTTTTAGGTACAATTTACCTCGATCCTTCCTCAAGCCTACAGGAAATCTTTTAGTTTTATTAGAAGAAGAAAATGGAAACCCACTTGATGTTTCCATAGACACTGTTTCAATATCAAATGTGTGTGGGAATGTGGCTCGCTCGTTCACATCCAACCCGGCCCGAGTGATTTCATGGGTGGGTCAAAATCAAACTAGACCCAATTATGGAAAGAAGCACGGCAGAAGGCCTAAAGTACAGCTTCGATTTTGGAGGTGATCCATGTGATCCAGGCATCGGAAAAAGCTCTAGAAAGAACAATTTTGCACCGTTTGATTTTATGATTTGCCAATCAAGTATCCAATTTACCACAGAAAATACAAATTCTTTCAGATCCATGCGTATAATTAATTTGTAATAAAATAGCATTAATTCAGGCGTTATCATATGAATATGAATTTATATAGATTTTCAATTGCTTTTCATGTTATTAATGGGCAGCTAGCTATGAATTTTATTAAATTTGTATACATCACTAATAAGTTAACTCTCTATCGGAACTTGACTCCCAATCAAATACATCATTAAATGCAATAAAAAAATCATTATTTCATTATTCAAATTAGATTTTATAAATTTAATGGTGTATATATTATTATATAATTTAAATTTTTTAAATGATATAACACAATACTTGAATGATGTGACATCATGTATATTATTAGATGCAACATGACAAAATATGGATAGTACTAAAATGGATCCTCTCCATTTCACAAAATGTGTAGACTTTACCACAATAAAATCGGGAAATGATCTTGGGTAATTAATAATCTATTGATTTTATATGATAAATCATTATTATCTCATCATGGTTCATACATAAAAATAATTATAATCACTCTCTGGAAATTATAATCACTTAATTGTTTATTAATTTAGGATAGTCTGTTTTAATATATTGATAGCATGATAAATTTTAAATTACAAATATATACAGATGATAAAAGATAACTAAAAAAATATAAAATAAATCTACAGAGAAAAGGAGATGACTGTTACCGATGATAAGACAAATTGTTAGAGATAAGTTTTAAAATAGGGTTAAATACTCCATACCCCCCCTAAGGTTTTTCAACTTTATTTTTTTCCTCCTGTGATTTCATTTTTATCACAGGAGGTCCCTGTGGTTTTGATAAGTGACCAAGTTAGTCCATCCATTAGTTGACCGTTAGGACTGACATGTGGCACATATTTAATTTTTTTTTTTAAGGACTGACACGTGGACCAATCAGACGTCGACACGTGGCACATATTTAATTTTTTTTAAAAAAGAAACGGAAAA